>NC_084743.1:10157900-10177900 GCF_033978785.1 Entelurus aequoreus
TTACCGGAGTCGAGCTCGAGACCGCGTAGCGCCACTTTTGTGCCTTGACATTAATCCCGGGGAGCGCATGCGCACGACCCCCGACTAACCACTTTCCAAACAAAGATTGTTCACCGAGGAACGACGGCTCACTCCGCCCCGTTTTTAAAACCGCGCCGTACGTAAACGTATTGATTAATTAAAAACGCGCCGATGGCGGGAGTGACTGGGCGCCACTTTGCGCACGGCAAGGTCGCGTTATTTGGAAGCAGCGTGAGCTGAATATTCCATTTTGTTTGATCCTACCGGGAGTGACCTTCTTCTTCGTCTCTTAGCAGGGCACGACAGCCATTTTGAACGCACGCGGAAGAACGTGACTGCTTCGTCAAAACGTAAAATAGCCAATTTCATACTCATAATCATAATCATACACATACTAACCCCGTTTCCATATGAGTTGGGAAATGGTGTTAGATGTAAATATAAACGGAATACAATGATTTGCAAATCCATTTCAAGCCATATTCAGTTGAATGCACTACAAAGACAACATATTTCATGTTCAAACTCATAAACTTCATTTTTTTTTGCAAATAATAATTAACTTAGAATTTCCAGGCTGCAACACGTGCCAAAGTAGTTGGGAAAGGGCATGTTCACCACTGTGTTACATGGCCTTTCCTTTTAACAACACTCAGTAAAGGTTTGGGAAGTGAGGAGACACATTTTGGAAGTGGAATTCTTTCCCATTCTTGCTTGATGTACAGCTTAAGTTGTTCAACAGTCCGGGAGTCTCCCTTCTGCTATTTTAGGTGCCACACATTTTCAATGTCTGGACTACAGGCAGGCCAGTCTAGTACCCGCACTCTTTTACTACGAAGCCACGTTGATGTAACGCGTGGCTTGGCATTGTCTTGCTGAAATAAGCAGGGGCGTCCATGGTAACGTTGCTCCAAAAGCTGTATGTACCTTTCAGCATTAATGGTGCCTTCACAGATGTGTAAGTTACCCATGTCTTGGCCACTAATACACCCCCATACCATCACACATGCTGCCTTTTACACTTTGCGCCTAGAACAATCCGGATGGTTCTTTTCCTCTTTGACGTCCACAGTTTCCAAAAACAATTTGAAATGTGGACTGGTCAGACCACAGAACACTTTTCCACTTTGCATCAGTCCATCTTAGATGAGGCTCAGGCCCAGCGAAGCCGACGGCGTTTCTGGGTGTTGTTGATAAAAACGGTTTTCGCCTCGCATAGGAGAGTTTTAACTTGCACTTACAGATGTAGCGACCAACTGTAGTGACTGACAGTGGCTTTCTGAAGTGTTCCTGAGCCCATGTGGTGATATCCTTTACACACTGATGTGGCTTGTTGATGCAGTACAACCTGAGGGATGGAAGGTCACGGGCTTAGCTGCTTACGTGCAGTGATTTCTCCACATTCTCTGAACCCTTTGATGATATTACGGAGCGTAGATGGTGAAATCCCTAAATTCCTTGCAATAGCTGCTTGAGAAAGGTTGTTCTTAAACTGTTCAACAATTTGCTCAGGCATTTGTTGACAAAGTGGTGACCCTCGCCCCGTCCTTGTTTGTGAACAACTGAGCATTTCATGGAATCTACTTTTATACCCAATCATGGCACCCACCTGTTCCCAATTTGCCTGCTCACCTGTGGGATGTTCCAAATAAGTGTTGGATGAGCATTCCTCAACTTTATCAGTATTTATTGCCACCTTTCCCAACTTCTTTGTCACGTGTTGCTGCCATCAAATTGTAAAGTTAATGATTATTTGCACAAAAAAAAATGTTAATGAGTTTGAACATCAAATATGTTGTCTTTGTAGCATATTCAACTGAATATGGCTTGAAAAGCATTTGCAAATCATTGTATTCCGTTTATATTTACATCTAACACCATTTCCCAACTCATATGGAAACGGGGTTTGTACATAAAATGTGTAAATTAGACACTTTGCGAGGCGGTTACACTACCCAACACCAGGGCCGGCCCGTGGCATAGGCCGTATAGGCAAATGCTAAGGGCGCCGTCTATCAGGGGGCGCCACGCCAGTGCCACAAATGTTGGAGGGAAAAAAAAAAAAGTTGGTACTATTATTTCTAAATGCATAAAATAATCCCACATTAATTAAAATGCAAAGTAAAGCCTATTTAATAGAAATATTATTTGTTACAACATTACGCCCCCTCCCTTCCCGTATCATGACTCTTTATGGACGTCACCACATAAAAAAATCAACACAAGATGTCAAAACGGCCAAAACTGTCGGGTGCCCAGGGGAGAAAAGAAGAGGAGAAACGAGAAAAAGACAGAGGTAGCAGGGAGGTAACGTTAGCCTACATGAAATTATTTGTCTGTTACAGAATGTGATAGTAACCTGTCTTTTTAGCATTAAGCTAATGTTACATGATTCGGCAATTGCTAATCAATAAATAGCTAGTTCTGCTTTAACGTCGGGTTAATATTGTGGAGGGGGCTAAATTGTTATGGAAAATAATAATGTAACGTTAGGTAATTACAGTACTCCCTGGTGTACAGTCATTTGTAAGTCATTCTAGTTAATGCAATATTAAAAAGCACAAATAGAGAACTCTGTAGGATCCCCTTTTTTTGTAATATAGTTGTTAAAGTCATACTGGTTTGATATCTTGTTTTGCGCAGTGCCTTATTTATATTGTATTTTCAATTTATTTTATGCAACTTGTTGACACGTTTTATTTTGTGTTTATGTATGTAAAAAATATATTGTATTTCATATATTCATTTTTTATTTTTTATATTCATTTATTTATCCATGTTTTTTTTATCTTGTTAACTATTCTGATTGTTAATTTGCTTTCTTTAAGTTTAAAAAAAAAAAGGTCAAAGACAAAGCTATTCGGTTTCTTGTGAGTATATACACTTCACTGCCGATGGGGGGCGCCACCTAAAATCTTGCCTAGGGCGCCAGATTGGTTAGGGCCGGGCCTGCCCAACACCATCTTAACACGCCCGAATTAGGTTACAAAAACATCAAAGGCGGCAACATTGTGTATTATTTGGTGTGATTGGCAGCAACAAACATTAGAAAGTAAGCTACTTTGACGTCAAATGCAGGTTAAACACAAACCGGAAGCCACGTGTGAAAACTTTGAGAAATTGAAGCAGAGTGAGCCCTCCCTTTCCGCTCGCATCCTGCATGCAACCTTCTTTTTTTTTTAAGTCCAGCGCATGCGCAGAGCGGCTCATTGCGCTCAATTAAATCGGCCCATTAGGCGGATTTAACCTTGTAGATAATTCATCGCACCCACCGTCAAACTTTGCTGGCTCTGGCCGGTCACGCGTGGTCAGAGTGGGGGCGAGGGGGGTCGGGGTGGGCCGGGGGGGGGGGAGACTCGGGGGGGTCGCCGGAGTTCACCCACTTTCCATTCCTCCGAATCCTCGAGGACTTTATATAAACGCCGGCGTCAGCGTCAATGAAAGGCATCAATGACGTCACACGAGTGAACGCATTGCGTAATACGGTACGTTTGCGCTCCTACGGACGGCACACACACACAGATATACCTACCAGGTGCGTTCAAGTGCTCCAAGCGGAAGTACGTCAAATTTCCACGCCGTCGAGCAGAAGGCGGCGAGGAGGGCCGGGTGTCACGACGGACTCGCGGCCACGACGAGGCCGACTAAAGGCTCTCTCGGTCGGCCTCGCCTCCTGCGGGTTTTGCCACAAACATTCACTGATCGATCAAGGGGTTGGAGAGAAACGATCTCCCCTGAACGCACCATTTTGATCAGTTACATTTCCTGTTCAGCACAGTGGTGTCCAAAGTGTGGCCCCTGGGGGCCATTTGTAGCCCGCAGCTAACTTTTCAATGGTCCCTGGCGCATTTTTAATACTATTACAAAACAACTATTAAGAAGTGCAAACAGGTGACAATGTAACAAGTTGCAATGTTGACTAATATATGTTTATATTTATTTATAATCATCCATCCATCCATTTCCTACCGCTTGTCCCTTTTGGGGTTGTGGGGGGTGCTGGAGCCTATCTCAGCTGCATTCTATACATGTTATTTGTATATACTTCAATCAATCAATTATATAGCCCTAAATCACAAGTGTCTCAAAGGGCTGCACAAGCCACAACGACATCTTCAGTTCAGATCCCACATGTACACTCAGATGCAGGTTTTTTTGTCACCATTTACCTTTTTTTGACACTATTTACCTTATTTTGTCAATATGTACCTTTGTGTTTGTCACTATTTACCTTTTTTTGACACTATTTACCTTTTTTTGACACTATTTACCTTATTTTGTCAATATGTACCTTTGTGTTTGTCACTATTTACATTTTTTGACACTATTTGCCTTATTTTTTCAATATGCACCTTTGTGTTTGTCACTATTTACCTTGTTTTGACACTATTTACCTTATTTTGTCAATATGTACCTTTGTGTTTGTCACTATTTACCTTTTTTGACACTATTTACCTTATTTTGTCAATATGTACCTTTGTGTTTGTCACTATTTACCTTTTTTGACACTATTTACCTTATTTTGTCAATATGTACCTTTGTGTTTGTCACTATTTACATTTTTTGACACTATTTACCTTATTTTGTCAATATGCACCTTTGTGTTTGTCACTATTTACCTTATTTTGTCAATACGTACCTTTGTGTTTGTCACTATTTACCTTGTTTTGACATTATTTACCTTATTTTGTCAATATGTACCTTTGTGTTTGTCACTATTTACCTTTTTTGCCACTATTTACCTTATTTTGTCAATATGCACCTTTGTGTTTGTCACTATTTACCTTTTTTTGACACTATTTACCTTATTTTGTCAAAATGTACCTTTGTGTTTGTCACTATTTACCTTTTTTTTGACACTATTTACCTTATTTTGTCAATATGTACCTTTGTGTTTGTCACTATTTACCCTTTTTTGACACGATTTACCCTTTTTTGACACTATTTACCTTATTTTGTCAAAATGTACCTTTGTGTTTGTCACTATTTACATTTTTTGACACTATTTACCTTATTTTGTCAATATGCACCTTTGTGTTTGTCACTATTTACCTTATTTTGTCAATATGTACCTTTGTGTTTGTCACTATTTACCTTTTTTTGACACTATTTACCTTTTTTTTGTCACTATGTACCTTTTTGTTTGTCACCATTTACCTTTTTTTTGTCACTAAGTACCTTTTTCAATCAATCAAAGTTTATTTATATAGCCCTAAATCACAAGTGTCTCAAAGGGCTGCACAAGCCACAACGACATCTTCAGTTCAGATCCCACATGTACACTCAGATGCAGGTTTTTTTGTCACCATTTACCTTTTTTTTGACACTATTTACCTTATTTTGTCAATATGTACCTTTGTGTTTGTCACTATTTACCTTTTTTTGACACTATTTACCTTATTTTGACACTATTTACCTTATTTTGTCAATATGTACCTTTGTGTTTGTCACTATTTACATTTTTTGACACTATTTACCTTATTTTGTCAATATGCACCTTTGTGTTTGTCCCTATTTACCTTTTTTGACACTATTTACCTTATTTTGTCAATATGTACCTTTGTGTTTGTCACTATTTACCTTTTTTGACACTATTTACCTTTTTTGACACTATTTACCTTATTTTGTCAATATGTACCTTTGTGTTTGTCACTATTTACCTTTTTTTGACACTATTTACCTTTTTTTGACACTATTTACCTTATTTTGTCAATATGTACCTTTGTGTTTGTCACTATTTAATTTTTTTGACACTATTTACCTTATTTTGTCAATATGCACCTTTGTGTTTGTCACTATTTACCTTATTTTGTCAATATGTACCTTTGTGTTTGTCACTATTTACCTTTTTTTGACACTATTTACCTTTTTTTTGTCACTATGTACCTTTTTGTTTGTCACCATTTACCTTTTTTTTTGTCACTAAGTACCTTTTTCAATCAATCAAAGTTTATTTATATAGCCCTAAATCACAAGTGTCTCAAAGGGCTGCACAAGCCACAACGACATCTTCAGTTCAGATCCCACATGTACACTCAGATGCAGGTTTTTTTTGTCACTATTTACCTTTTTTGACACTATTTACCTTATTTTGTCAATATGTACCTTTGTGTTTGTCACTATTTACCTTTTTTTGACACTATTTACCTTTTTTTTGACACTATTTACCTTATTTTGTCAATATGTACCTTTGTGTTTGTCACTATTTACCTTTTTTGACACTATTTACCTTATTTTGTCAATATGCACCTTTGTGTTTGTCCCTATTTACCTTTTTTGTCACTATTTACCTTTTTTGACACTATTTACCTTATTTTGTCAATATGCACCTTTGTGTTTGTCCCTATTTACCTTTTTTTGACACTATTTACCTTATTTTGTCAATATGTACCTTTGTGTTTGTCACTATTTACCTTTTTTTGACACTATTTACCTTATTTTGTCAATATGTACCTTTGTGTTTGTCACTATTTACCTTTTTTGACACTATTTACCTTTTTTTGACACTATTTACCTTATTTTGTCAATATGTACCTTTGTGTTTGTCACTATTTACATTTTTTGACACTATTTACCTTATTTTGTCAATATGCACCTTTGTGTTTGTCACTATTTACCTTATTTTGTCAATATGTACCTTTGTGTTTGTCACTATTTACCTTTTTTTGACACTATTTACCTTTTTTTTGTCACTATGTACCTTTTTGTTTGTCACCATTTACCTTTTTTTGTCACTAAGTACCTTTTTCAATCAATCAAAGTTTATTTATATAGCCCTAAATCACAAATGTCTCAAAGGGCTGCACAAGCCACAACGACATCTTCAGTTCAGATCCCACATGTACACTCAGATGCAGGTTTTTTTGTCACCATTTACCTTTTTTTGACACTATTTACCTTATTTTGTCAATATGTACCTTTGTGTTTGTCACTATTTACCTTTTTTTGACACTATTTACCTTTTTTGACACTATTTACCTTATTTTGTCAATATGTACCTTTGTGTTTGTCACTATTTACCTTTTTTGACACTATTTACCTTATTTTGTCAATATGCACCTTTGTGTTTGTCCCTATTTACCTTGTTTTGACACTACCTTATTTTGTCAATATGTACCTTTGTGTTTGCCCCTATTTACCTTTTTTGACACTATTTACCTTATTTTGTCAATATGTACCTTTGTGTTTGTCACTATTTACCTTTTTTTGACACTATTTACCTTATTTTGTCAATATGTACCTTTGTGTTTGTCACTATTTACCTTTGTGTTTGTCACTATTTACCTTTTTTTGACACTATTTACCTTATTTTGTCAATATGTACCTTTGTGTTTGTCACTATTTACCTTTTTTGACACTATTTACCTTTTTTTGACACTATTTACCTTATTTTGTCAATATGTACCTTTGTGTTTGTCACTATTTACATTTTTTGACACTATTTGCCTTATTTTTTCAATATGCACCTTTGTGTTTGTCACTATTTACCTTGTTTTGACACTATTTACCTTATTTTGTCAATATGTACCTTTGTGTTTGTCACTATTTACCTTGTTTTGACACTATTTACCTTATTTTGTCAATATGTACCTTTGTGTTTGTCACTATTTACCTTTTTTTGACACTATTTACCTTTTTTTGTCACTATGTACCTTTTTGTTTGTCACCATTTACCTTTTTTTTGTCACTAAGTACCTTTTTCAATCAATCAAAGTTTATTTATATAGCCCTAAATCACGAGTGTCTCAAAGGGCTGCACAAGCCACAACGACATCCTCGGTTCAGATCCCACATGTACACTCAGATGCAGGTTTTTTTGTCACCATTTACCTTTTTTGTCTCTATTTACCTTTTTTTTAAAACATTACATACCTTTTTTTTGTCACTATGTACCTTTTTTGTTAGTATTTACATTTTTTTGACACTATTTACCTTTTTTTGTCACTGTACCTTTTTGTTTGTCACTATTTACCCTTTTTTGACACTATTTACCTTTTTTTTGTCACTATGTACCTTTTTGTTTGTCACTATTTACCTTTTTTTTGTCACGATGTACCTTTTTGTTTGTCACTATTTACCTGTATTTGTCACTATGTACCTTTTTTTGTCACTAAGTACCTTTTTCAATCAATCAATCAATCAATGTTTATTTATATAGCCCTAAATCACGAGTGTCTCAAAGGGCTGCACAAGCCACAACGACATCCTCGGTTCAGATCCCACATGTACACTCAGATGCAGGTTTTTTTGGTCACCATTTACCTTTTTTGTCTCTATTTACCTTTTTTTAACATTACATACCTTTTTTTTGTCACTATGTACCTTTTTTGTTACTATTTACCTTTTTTGACACTATTTACCTTTTTTTTGTCACTGTACCTTTTTGTTTGTCACTATTTACTTTTTTTGACACTATTTACCTTTTTTTTGTCACTATGTACCTTTTTGTTTGTCACTATTTACCTTTTTTTGTCACTGTTTACCTTTTTCAATAATAATAATAATAATAATAATAATACCTGGGATTTATATAGCGCTTTTCTAAGTACCCAAAGTCGCTTTACATGTTAAAAATCAATCAATGTCTATTTATATAGCCCTAAATTACAAGTGTCTCAAAGGGCTGCACAAGCCACAACGACATCCTCGGTTCAGATCCCACATGTACACTCAGATGCAGGTTTTTTTGTCACCATTTACCTTTTTTGTCACTATTTACCTTTTTTTGACACTATTTACCTTATTTTGTCAATATGTACCTTTGTGTTTGTCACTATTTACCTTTTTTTTGACACTATTTACCTTTTTTTTGACACTATTTACCTTATTTTGTCAATATGTACCTTTGTGTTTGTCACTATTTACCTTTTTTGACACTATTTACCTTATTTTGTCAATATGCACCTTTGTGTTTGTCCCTATTTACCTTTTTTGTCACTATTTACCTTTTTTGACACTATTTACCTTATTTTGTCAATATGCACCTTTGTGTTTGTCCCTATTTACCTTTTTTTTGACACTATTTACCTTATTTTGTCAATATGTACCTTTGTGTTTGTCACTATTTACCTTTTTTTGACACTATTTACCTTATTTTGTCAATATGTACCTTTGTGTTTGTCACTATTTACCTTTTTTGACACTATTTACCTTTTTTTGACACTATTTACCTTATTTTGTCAATATGTACCTTTGTGTTTGTCACTATTTACATTTTTTGACACTATTTACCTTATTTTGTCAATATGCACCTTTGTGTTTGTCACTATTTACCTTATTTTGTCAATATGTACCTTTGTGTTTGTCACTATTTACCTTTTTTTGACACTATTTACCTTTTTTTTGTCACTATGTACCTTTTTGTTTGTCACCATTTACCTTTTTTTTGTCACTAAGTACCTTTTTCAATCAATCAAAGTTTATTTATATAGCCCTAAATCACAAATGTCTCAAAGGGCTGCACAAGCCACAACGACATCTTCAGTTCAGATCCCACATGTACACTCAGATGCAGGTTTTTTTGTCACCATTTACCTTTTTTTGACACTATTTACCTTATTTTGTCAATATGTACCTTTGTGTTTGTCACTATTTACCTTTTTTTGACACTATTTACCTTTTTTGACACTATTTACCTTATTTTGTCAATATGTACCTTTGTGTTTGTCACTATTTACCTTTTTTGACACTATTTACCTTATTTTGTCAATATGCACCTTTGTGTTTGTCCCTATTTACCTTTTTTTGACACTATTTACCTTATTTTGTCAATATGTACCTTTGTGTTTGTCCCTATTTACCTTTTTTGACACTATTTACCTTATTTTGTCAATATGTACCTTTGTGTTTGTCACTATTTACCTTTTTTTGACACTATTTACCTTATTTTGTCAATATGTACCTTTGTGTTTGTCACTATTTACCTTTGTGTTTGTCACTATTTACCTTTTTTTGACACTATTTACCTTATTTTGTCAATATGTACCTTTGTGTTTGTCACTATTTACCTTTTTTGACACTATTTACCTTTTTTTGACACTATTTACCTTATTTTGTCAATATGTACCTTTGTGTTTGTCACTATTTACATTTTTTGACACTATTTGCCTTATTTTTTCAATATGCACCTTTGTGTTTGTCACTATTTACCTTGTTTTGACACTATTTACCTTATTTTGTCAATATGTACCTTTGTGTTTGTCACTATTTACCTTGTTTTGACACTATTTACCTTATTTTGTCAATATGTACCTTTGTGTTTGTCACTATTTACCTTTTTTTGACACTATTTACCTTTTTTTGTCACTATGTACCTTTTTGTTTGTCACCATTTACCTTTTTTTTGTCACTAAGTACCTTTTTCAATCAATCAAAGTTTATTTATATAGCCCTAAATCACGAGTGTCTCAAAGGGCTGCACAAGCCACAACGACATCCTCGGTTCAGATCCCACATGTACACTCAGATGCAGGTTTTTTTGTCACCATTTACCTTTTTTGTCTCTATTTACCTTTTTTTTAAAAACATTACATACCTTTTTTTGTCACTATGTACCTTTTTTGTTAGTATTTACATTTTTTGACACTATTTACCTTTTTTTGTCACTGTACCTTTTTGTTTGTCACTATTTACCCTTTTTTGACACTATTTACCTTTTTTTGTCACTATGTACCTTTTTGTTTGTCACTATTTACCTTTTTTTTGTCACGATGTACCTTTTTGTTTGTCACTATTTACCTGTATTTGTCACTATGTACCTTTTTTTGTCACTAAGTACCTTTTTCAATCAATCAAAGTTTATTTATATAGCCCTAAATCACAAGTGTCTCAAAGGGCTGCACAAGCCACAACGACATCCTCGGTTCAGATCCCACATGTACACTCAGATGCAGGTTTTTTTGGTCACCATTTACCTTTTTTGTCTCTATTTACCTTTTTTTAACATTACATACCTTTTTTTGTCACTATGTACCTTTTTTGTTACTATTTACCTTTTTTGACACTATTTACCTTTTTTTTGTCACTGTACCTTTTTGTTTGTCACTATTTACTTTTTTTGACACTATTTACCTTTTTTTTGTCACTATGTACCTTTTTGTTTGTCACTATTTACCTTTTTTTGTCACTGTTTACCTTTTTCAATAATAATAATAATAATAATAATAATACCTGGGATTTATATAGCGCTTTTCTAAGTACCCAAAGTCGCTTTACATGTTAAAAATCAATCAATGTCTATTTATATAGCCCTAAATTACAAGTGTCTCAAAGGGCTGCACAAGCCACAACGACATCCTCGGTTCAGATCCCACATGTACACTCAGATGCAGGTTTTTTTGTCACCATTTACCTTTTTTGTCACTATTTACCTTTTTTTGACACTATTTACCTTATTTTGTCAATATGTACCTTTGTGTTTGTCACTATTTACCTTTTTTTGACACTATTTACCTTTTTTTTGACACTATTTACCTTATTTTGTCAATATGTACCTTTGTGTTTGTCACTATTTACCTTTTTTGACACTATTTACCTTATTTTGTCAATATGCACCTTTGTGTTTGTCCCTATTTACCTTTTTTGTCACTATTTACCTTTTTTGACACTATTTACCTTATTTTGTCAATATGCACCTTTGTGTTTGTCCCTATTTACCTTTTTTGACACTATTTACCTTATTTTGTCAATATGTACCTTTGTGTTTGTCACTATTTACCTTTTTTTGACACTATTTACCTTATTTTGTCAATATGTACCTTTGTGTTTGTCACTATTTACCTTTTTTGACACTATTTACCTTTTTTTGACACTATTTACCTTATTTTGTCAATATGTACCTTTGTGTTTGTCACTATTTACATTTTTTGACACTATTTACCTTATTTTGTCAATATGTACCTTTGTGTTTGTCACTATTTACCTTTTTTGACACTATTTACCTTATTTTGTCAATATGTACCTTTATGTTTGTCACTATTTACCTTTTTTTTTATTACACTATTTACCTTTTTTTTGTCACTAAGTACCTTTTTGTTGGTCACTATTTCCCTTTTTTTTGTCACTAAGTACCTTTTTCAATCAATCAATTAATCAATCAAAGTTCATTTATATAGCCCTAAATCACAAGTGTCTCAAAGGGCTGCACAAGCCACAACGACATCCTCGGTTCAGATCCCACATGTACACTCAGATGCAGGGTTTTTTTGTCACCATTTACCTTTTTTGTCACTATTTACCTTTTTTTGACACTATTTACCTTATTTTGTCAATATGTACCTTTGTGTTTGTCACTATTTACCTTTTTTTGACACTATTTACCTTATTTTGTCAATATGTACCTTTATGTTTGTCACTATTTACCTTTTTTTTTTTACACTATTTAGTAAATAGTGTAAAAAAAAAAGGTAAATAGTATTTACCTTTTTTTTGTCACTAAGTACCTTTTTGTTGGTCACTATTTCCCTTTTTTTTGTCACTAAGTACCTTTTTCAATCAATCAATTAATCAATCAAAGTTCATTTATATAGCCCTAAATCACAAGTGTCTCAAAGGGCTGCACAAGCCACAACGACATCCTCGGTTCAGATCCCACATCCGGGCAAGGAACTCACACTTATCCCTTTCGGGGTCGCGGGGGATGCTGGAGCCTATCTCAGCTACAATCATATACACTTATACCTAAATATGTATATATATTTGTACTATATATTATTTATATTACATTTAAATTACATATTTAAATAAATAAACATAATATAAATATGATAGCATAAATATACATGCACACAAATATTTAAACACATACCGTATTTTTTGGAGCAAATATCACATATATCAGATTGTAGGTGGGTTTATTTTGTACCTTTCGCGTTCATATTTCACTTTGTTGCATTTCAGTTGATTGTAAAATATGTGGATGGAAAGTGGGTGTGACGTTCATATTTAGTCAATATTCAGTGTTTTATCCTTCATAGAAAAATGTCATTCAATTTCATTCCATGACGTTTTTTAAGGCGGTCTGTCATGAAGTTTTTAGCATTCAGTCAGACATTATTGTGAGGTTTTGTATTAGTGTTCCTAAAAATAGATATACCGGCCCCCAGACACTTTTTTTTCTCTTTATGTGGCCCCCGAGTCAAAATAATTGCCCAGGCCTGATCTAGATCAATGGTTCTCAAACTTCAATACAGTAGCATAGTAGGTCTAAGTATTCATTAAAAACAAGGTAGAGAGTTGATTTGACAAGTATATCCAGTATTTGTTGGCCATGTTACACACACTTTGAACAGTAACACTGTGTTGGAATATTTCATTAAGTGAGTTTGAGAGGCACTGATCTACACATCTAAGCGTTAAGGGGGAAAAATGATTAATAAGACTTCTTTTCAACATTTTTATGACTGAGACCCTTCTGGGTCCCCGGGGGCCAAACTTGAGGGGAGCCCCCAAAGGTGACAAAAATGGATATATTTAGGGTCCGCCCTGGTTACAAAGGAACCTATTGTATTTGTAAGGTTTTATTATTAGCAGCTTTGCGCACTACTTTGCCCCCCTTAACATGCTTCAAAACTCACCAAATTTGACACACACATAGAAAAACGTGCCCCAACCACTTTGGTAAAAGAACCAAACCCCAAAAATCAAAACTGCGCTCTAGCGCCCCCTAGGAAGAAAACTGCCTCTAACTCCCACTAGGAAGGTCGTAGAGACATGAAACGAAAACCTGTATGTAGGTCTCACTTAGACCTACAATTCATAATTTCACATCTTTGGGCGAAAACCAACAGGAAGTTGGCAATTTCCCCTTCAAGACAAAAAATGACTAAAAACACTCATTTTTGATTTTTGCGCTGTAATTTGACCCCTTTAAAATACTTCAAAACTCACCAAACTTCTCACACACATCGGGACTGGTGGAAATTGCGATCTAAAAAAAAACCGAACCCCAAAACTCACAATTGTGCTCTACATAATTTTTGAAAAAAACAGAAAAAAACTGCTCCTCAGAGGAAAACTCAGACAAAACTGCTTGTAACTTCCGGTAGGAACGTCTTAGAGACATGAAACAAATACCTCTATGTAGGTCTCGCCTAGACCTACATTTCATAGATTGACATCCTTCAGCAAAAATCAACAGGAAGTTTGAAACGGAAAAATAACTGTTTGAAGATGCTTTTTAAAAATGTGATGGTTGACTTTATTTACACAACACAGTACAAAGGATGGATGTCTTCAGTCCAAAAAATAGGTATAAAAACTTTCCAAAGGTTAGTGTGACTGAAAGGCTGAGAGGAGGGAAAACAACATGAGAAAAAAAACAGTTTGTGCAAGTTCCAAAGAAGCCAGCTTGAAGGAGGAGATGCGTCACTGCAGCTGCACTCTGTAGGCGCCCATCAGCAGCTTGAAGGAGGAGACGCGTCACTGCAGCTGCACTCTGTAGGCGCCCATCAGCAGCTTCACCTGAGGGCACAACCAGCAGCGCTAACCAATGAGCTAAAAGCCACCTTCTCGCTGTGATGCTTCTCAACATCAGCATACTTACCAGTAAAACACAGTAGCGTAGCAGGCCTACGCACTCATTACAAACAAAGCGTGTTAACATTACACAGTTTGAACAGTAACACTGTGTTGGAATATTGAATTAAGTGATTCTTTAGCATAACAAGAACAAAACTTCCATTCAGGATGGGTTTTTTTCCCCTTTAAAACTGTCATTGCTCCAAAAATAAAACTGAATTATTAATAAATAATAAATTAAATAATTTTATTATATAATATTATATTATATATATATTATATTATATATATTTATATTATATTATATATTATTTATTAATAATAATATTATATATATTTAATGTATATATATAATATATATATATATATATATATATATATATTATATATATATATATTATATATATATATATATATATATTATTATTAATAAATAATATATAATATATTATATATAATATATATATATTATATATATATAAAATATATACTATATATATATATATATATAATATATATATAATATTATATATTATATATATTATATTATATATATATATATATTATATTATATATATATTATATATTATATTATATATATATATATATATTATATAATAATTAAATTAAATAAATAATAAATTAATAAAACTGAATTATCAATGTTATAAATGATTGACTCCAATGACTTCACATGCAATATTACACTTTGAAATATTTGTTAATGAAAATATTGCATATTTTGTGTGTTTGCCATAAAAAAGTTTCTTTGACAAAAAGGGCATAAAACGAACAAACGAAAAAAACATTTGAATAAAAAAAACTTCTAATGGAAAGATGCATCTAAAGTTGATCTAGAGACTTAAGTGTTGAAAGTTAAAAAAAACAACAAATGTATGATTTATTTTTTATCATTTTATTGATGGGGTCCTTTTAGACCTCCAATCATTTTAGTGGGATTTTCTTTATATATACAAAAACGGTCATTGCTCAAAAAAAATAAAAAAAATAAAATCAATGTTATGAATTATTGACCTATTTAAGGCTCCAATGACTTCACATCAAATATTACACTTTCAAATATTTTTTGGGGAAAATTTTGCATATTTTGTGTTTTTGCCATAAAAAATAGTTTTTTAATTTATATAAGTGTGTAAAGTTTTCTTTGACAAAAAGGGCATAAAACAAACGAAAACATCAAAAAATAAATAAAAACTTGTAATGGAAGGATGGATCTAAAGTTGATCTAGAGGCTTAAGTCTTGAATGAAAAAAAAAAGAAAAAACTCATAAATGATTTATTTGTAATCATTTTTATTACTAATTTATCAGCAATTTTAGTTGTTTTTTTAAAAAAATAAAAATGTATTACTAAAAAAAAAAAAAATCAATGTTAGGAATTATAGACATAATAAAGGCTCCAATGACTTCACATGCAATATTACACTTTGAAATATTTGTTAATGAAAATATTGCATATTTTGTGTGTTTGCCATACAAAAGTTTTCTTTGACAAAAATGTTATAAAATGAACAAATGAAAAATCATTTAAATTAAAAAAAAAAAAAAACTTCTAATGGAAAGATGCATCTAAAGTTGATCTAGAGACTTAAGTGTTGAAAGTTAAAAAAACAAACAAACGTATGACTTATTTTTTATCATTTTATTGTTGGGGTCCTTTTAGACCTCCAATCATTTTAGTGGGATTTTCTTTATACATACAAAAAACTGTCATTGCTGAAAAAAATAAATTAAATTAAATCAATGTTATGAATTATTGACCTATTTAAAGTTCCAATGACTTTACATCAAATATTACACTTTCAAATACTTTGGGGGAAAATTTTGCATATTTTGTGTTTTTTGCCATGAAAAATAGTTTTTTAATTGATATATGTATGTAAAGTTTTCTTTGACAAAAAGGGCATAAAACAAATGAAAACATAAATAAATAAATAAAAACTTGTAATGGAAAGATGGATCTAAAGTTGATCTAGAGGCTTAAGTCTTGAATGAAAAAAAAACTAATATATTATTTATTTGTAATCATTTTTATTACTAATTTATCAGCAATTTTAGTGGGTTGTTTTTTTTAAAATAAAAACGTATTGCTAAAAAAAATGAATAAAAAAATCAATGTTAGGAATTATAGACATATTTAAGGCTCCAATGACTTCACATGCAATATTACACTTTGAAATATTTTTTGGGGAAAATTTTTGTATATATTTTGTGTTTTTGCCATAAAAAATAGTTTTTAAATTTATATATGTATGTAAAGTTTTCTTTGACAAAAAGGGCATAAAACAAAGGAAAACAACATCAAAAAATAAATAAGAAATTGTAATGGAAGGATGGATCTAAAGTTGATCTAGAGGCTTAAGTCTTGAATGAAAAAAAAATGAAAAAACGAATATATGATTTATTTGTAATCATTTTTATTACCAATTTTAGTGTTTTTAAAAAAAAAAAAAAAAAAAGTATTAATAAAAAAATCAATGTTGTTAGGAATTATAGACATATTTAATGCTCCAATTACTTCACATCAAATATTACACATTGAAATATTTTTCGGGGTAAAACAAAACAAAAAGGTGTTTCTTTGAAAAAAGGGCATACAACAATCATTTTAACGGTCTTTTAAATGCAGACCAAAAATGGTACTTAAGTCAGATAAACATATATTTGACTTTCAGTGCTTGAAGGAGACATATTATCATTATTTTTAAAGGTTTTCATACACTTTTTTTTTTAAATTGTGAGAACATTTATTTAAAAAAAATAAAAAATTATATTATTTGAAAAAATTAAAATCAAATATATTACGAAAAAAAAAATATTTTTTTGTTTTAGAAAAAAGTTTAGAAACTAAAATAAAAAATGAAGCCACTTTACAGGATAAGGCAAATATATAAATAAAATAAAAAGACAATATTGTAAGAAAAAAATGATCTTACTAAAATTGTGTTGAAATATTTGAAGAAAATTGAAATGTGTTGTTAAAAGAATAAAATGTGCACTTTTACATGATTGAAGTGAAATATATTTTTGAAAAAAAAGTCATACATTTTGTTTTAGATAAGAAAGTTGCAATATTGTAAGAAAAAGCTTTCATACAATTTTTCAAAAAAGAAATATTTCGATAATTTAGATTTGATTTTACGAGACAAACTTGTATAAATTTACATGATTAAAATCAAATATTATGAAAAAGCATTTTTTATAAAAAGTTAGTAATAAAATGTCATGTACAAGAATGATGTAGTCTCGGAATATTTCAAGACAAAAGTCATTTTACATGATTGAAGTATTGTGAAAATATATTCTGGGAAAAAAGTATTTTTGTTTAACAAAAAAGTTCCATCCATCCATTTTCTACCGCTTGTCCCTCTCGGGGTGGCGGGGGTGCTGGAGCCTATCTCAGCTGCATTTGGGCGGGAGGCGTGAAAATAGTTATGTATTCACTGTAGGAATGTATTTAAGGAGTGTGATTAAGTTTGGTGTTTGTGTGGTGAGAGATGATAAAATGGCGCGTGATTAAGTTTGGTGTTTGCGTGGTGTGAGATGATAAAATTGAGTGTGATAAAGACGGGTGTTTGTGTGGTGTGAAAAGATAAAATGGTGTGATAAAGTTTGTCGTTTGTGTGGTGTGAGATGATGAATAGGAGCGTGATAAAGATGGGTGTTTGCGTGGTGTGAGATGATAAAATGGGGTGTGAGAAAGGTGTGTGTGCTGAGAGATGATAAAACGGAGTGTGTGATACAGTTTGGTGTTTGTGTGGTGTGAGATAAAATGGAGAGTTTGATAAAGTTTGGTGTTTGTGTGTGTGTGATGATAAAATGGAGTGTGATAAAGTTTAGCGTTTGTGATGTGTGATGATACAATAGAGAGTGTGATAAAGTTTGTTGTATGAGCTGATAAAATGGAGATTTATAAAGTTTGGTGTATGAGTGGTGTGAGCTGATAAAGGAGTGTTATCAAGTTTTGTGTATGCGTGGTATGAGATGATAAAATGGAGTGTGATACAGTTTGGTTTCTGTGTGGTGTGAGATAAAATGGAGTGTGTGATCCAGTTTGGTGTAGGTGTGTTGTGTGATGATAAAATGGAGAGTGTGATAAAGTTTGGTGTATGTGTGGTGTGAGATGATGAAATGGAGTGTGATACAGTTTGGTGTATGTGTGGTGTGTGATGATAAAATGGAGTGTGTTATACAGTTTGGTGTACTGTATGTGTGGTGGGAGATGATAAAATGGAGTGTGTGATACAGTTTGGTGTATGAGTGGTGTGAGGTGATATAATGGAGTGTGATAAAGTTTGGTGTGTGATGATAAAATGGAGAGGGTGATAAAGTTTGGTGTATGTGTAGTGTGAGATAACATGGAGAGGGTGATACAGTTTGGTGTTTGTGTGGTGTGAGATGATGAAATGGAGTGTGATCAAGTTTGGTGTTTGTGTGGTGTAGGATGAAATCATAAGATGGAGTGTGATAAAGTTTGGTGTTTGTGTGGTTTGAGATGATAAAATTGAGAGTGATAAAGTTTGGTGTTTGTGTGGTGTGAGATGATAAAATTGAGTGTGATAAGGTTAGGCGTATGAGTGGTTTTAGATAACATGAGTGTGATAGTTTGGTGTTTGTGTGGTGGGAGATGATGAAATGGAGTCTGATCAAGTTTGGTGTTTGTGTGGTGTGAGCTGATAAAATTGAGTGATAAAGTTTGGTGTATGTGTGGTGTGTGATGATAACATTTTGTGATAAAGTTTGGTGTATGTGTGGTGTGTGATGACATTTAGTGATAAAGTTTGGTGTATGTGTGATGATGAAATTGAGAGTGATAAAGTTTGGTGTATGTGTGTGATGATGAAATTTAGAGTGATAAAGTTTGGTGTATGTGTGATGATGAAATTGACAGTGATAACGTTTGGTGTATGTGCGTGATGATGAAATTGAGAGTGATAAAGTTTGGCGAATGTGTGATGATGAACTGGAGTGATAAAGTTTGGTGTTTGTCACCTTGGCTGAGTGGGCCTGGCTGAGGCGGATGGAGAGTTTGTTGTTGCCGGCCACAGGAGAGAAGGAGTAGATGAAGTGACTGTCCTGCAGGGGTCAACACATCATGTCACATGACTACATGTCACATGACCTAGAGAAGGTGTTCCTTTAAACAGAACACATCATGTCACATGACCTAGAGAAGGTGTTCCTTTAAACAGAACCCACCAAGAAGACGGGCAGCTGGAACTTGTCGTTGAGGACCACGGCGTGAACGCTGCACGGGCCACCCAGGCGGGCGCTGACCTCGCTCAGGAAGTTGGCGTGGAAGATGAAGAGCAGGACGCCTGTGCCTGCGGCGGAGAGAAGGTGTGAGGGGAAGGAGACTAGCGGGGGTTCCACTTTAGTCCACTTGGGGGCGCCACCCGCTGATGACAAGCCAGGCGGGGGGGTTTTTACGATTGAAAAAGG
>NC_084743.1:10185400-10202900 GCF_033978785.1 Entelurus aequoreus
GTGACTTAAGTTTGTGGCCAAAAGCTTGCACACATTTGTCACAGTGCTCCTGATTTTCTGTAGGTGAATGTTCACTTGGAGTCAGAAGGGTCGCATGTTTTGCTTCAATTAGATATGCTGCAAAAAGTCCATTCATGTCAGCAAATCCAACTTCAAATGTAAAACTACTTCATCCATCCATGTTCTACCGCAGTGGTTCTCAAATGGGGGTACGCGTACCCCTGGGGGTACTTGAAGGTATGCCAAGGGGTACGTGAGATTTTTTTAAATAAATTCTAAAAATAGCCACAATTCAAAAATCCTTTATAAATATATTTATTGAATAATACTTCAACAAAATATGAATGTAAGTTCATAAACTGAACATCAACTCAAGTAGGCTATTCAATTGTTGCAACAATGCAACAATGCAATATTCAGTGTTGACAGCTAGATTTTTTGTGGACATGTTCCATAAATATTGATGTTAAAGATTTCTTTTTTAGTGAAGAAATGTTTAGAATTAAGTTCATGAATCCAGATGGATCTCTATTACAATCCCCAAAGAGGGCACTTTAAGTTGATGATTACTTCTATGTGTAGACATCTTTATTTATAATTGAATCACTTGTTTATTTTTCAACAAGTTTTTAGTTATTTTTATATATTTTTTCCCAAATAGTTCAAGATGGACCACTACAAATGAGCAATATTTTGCACTGTTATACAATTTAATAAATCAGAAACTGATGACATAGTGCTGTATTTTACTTCTGTATCTTTTTTTTTTCAACCAAAAATGCTTTGCTCTGATTGAAGTTATCTTCTTCCCACTCCCTTTCAGGCAAAACTGGACAATAATGCACTATATTAATTTATTATATTATGTTTTGTCAACTTGTACGTTTTTGTCATTGCCTGAAATAAATAAATAAATGAAAAAAAAAAAAGAAAAAAAAATTAGGGGGTACTTGAATTAAAAAAATGTTCACAGGGGGTACATCACTAAAAAAAGGTTGAGAACCACTGATCCACCGCTTGTCCCCCTCAGAGTGTGATAGAACGTGCAAAGTGAGATATGTCAAGCATTTGTTTCCTGTCTTTTTGATGATCATGGGTTAGTTTTTCAAAATCACACATTTTCTCTTAAAATTTTTCATAAGCCATAATCATGAAAACGATATCAAAAGAATGCTTGAAATATGATTTGAACGTTATGAGCCTTCATATATTAGTTTCACCTTGTTAATATATACAAATCTTTCCACCAAATTCCCAATTTCTTGAGCTCACCAGGGAGATGACAAAGATTCTTAAGCGTTTTAAAAATGTTACATTCTTGTGTAATTTCCACATAAGTTTTATTTTATTAAATTCTAAATATTTATTTGTTATATTTATGTTGAAAGTAGTTATTTTTTCTTAGATATATGTGCTTCTTAAGACCTCATTGTAGGCTCTGTAAGGTCGTGTTACCTCCAAACTAATCAAAATTGAGACTAATCCACTTTTTTGTTCTCTTTTTCCCCCAAATAATGATAAATAAATAAGAATAAGAACAGCACCACAAATAAGAACAGATAAGGAACCGAATCATTGAGCAAAATCGAAAGTGGAACCGTAAAAATCCCATCAATTGAACGATTGCGAAAGAGAACGCTCAGTGTGTTCTTCAGCCCCTTAAGAAGCTTCTAATGTGAGGACTTCCGCAAGAAAAAGTTCAAAAATGAACATTATTAGAAACTTTTTTTTAAAGGTTGTTTGTATTGGAGACAAGTGACGACGGCTAAAAGGTTACTAACCCCCAATGATGACTAACTCCAAACAAATGGACACATGTAAAATGTTTTATTGTACAAGCACAGATTCTGTTTCTTACAATACACAATAAAAGGCATCAACTGGGGCCAACATACGTTATTAGTAGTTCAACATCTATTTCAGAACAAATATCTGGACAATTTTGATAGCTACAGGCGAATATCACGGTATGTATGAAATACATCAGGGATGCTGAGGGCAAGCACGGATACTGATACGACTGTTTGACCGGGACAACAAAGGGACGTGTGCCACACAGTGAGTAATCCTTTCATAAGCACACTATGATTACTCAGTTGCTAACTCAACTTGTCTTGACAAATACCAAGTTGATGTGAACGGGCACAAAAACAACGCTAACAAGTCTTGCTCTAAGTGCGGTTCGTTACTGGAAGGACAATTCAAAATCTGTCATTTTTTATTTTCTTGGCCAACGTAAAAGAAAAGCGTAACGACAAAAGGAGGTAGATATATTTTTCTAGAACAGGCAATCATGTCAAGGCTCCCTTCTGAGAGTTTTTTTTTGTTTTCTTTTTTAAAAAACAGAGGGAAATGTGAATTTTTGAAGAGTTCTATGGTTTCCGACTTTCTGTGAGGCCGTGAACGCGACATGACCAGGCGATGGGTACCGAAACATAGCTCAACAAAAGGTACCGGTGCCGACGTGCAGACCGGAAAAAGAAGTAGCCATCTGTTCCCTGTTCTGGTGGCGAGTGAGTGCAGAGTACGCCACCTGTTATTATGCAAGTACGGTAACATGTTATCGACCATCAAGATGCATTCACAAACCACAAAATTATGTGCATCAATATTACATTGTTATTTTTCCTATAATAACTATGACAACTTGTTGTGGATTTCAGTTCTTATTTTGGAATGCATGACTTAGTCATTTCCATGGGTGCCAAACTTTCTACCTTCAAAAGCTTGAGTGAAAATATGCCAATGGTCCGCGGGCCAAACAGACATTTTTACCAGGCAACTGGGGAATTTAACCTCATACCGGCAACAATTCACAAAAAGGTCTTAGAAATTGTCACACAGTCCCGTGCCTAATCCTGTTTACCATGCAACTCTTTGATGTACATTTTAACCCCAAAACATTCAAAAAGGTCATTTTCTGCAGATTTTCACCATTTCCAGGTGTTCTGTCACCAGTTCCCCCAGGATATTTTATCTGATCGCTTTCAAACTTTACCAGGACAGACTAAACCTAAACGCTTTGGAATTTAACTGAGGATGTGGGCGTAGCGTGGCGAGCAAGATTATCTTTCTCCATAGAGCGCCAACAAATCCCAACTTTACTGTAGTGTAGGGTTTGAAAATTCCAGACCTAACGAGTTAGCCTAAAAAAATAATACATTGATACATTTTGCGGTAGAAAAAAACGAGCAGCTCAGTCACCAGAATTTACACCAAAGTACTTTATATTAGAAATAAAATAAATCAGGTCGATCAATCCAAATACATGGATGTCACAGTAACTTCTGATGAAAGAGATAAACTGATTGCCATGTCAAGACAGCTTCAACAAAATGAGTCTCATATTTAAAAATAAAAACATCTCAATAGACACCAGAGTCCTCAAAACGTCTGTCCTACTTTACGTCTGTGAATGTTGGACTTTAAAGGCCTACTGAAAGCCACTACTAGCGACCACGCAGTCTGATAGTTTATATATCAATGATGAAATCTTAACATTGCAACACATGCCAATACTGCCGGGTTAACTTATAAAGTGCAATTTTAAATTTCCCGCTAAACTTCCGGTTGAAAAACTCCTTTGGATATGACTTATGCGCGTGACGTCACAAAATCCACGGAAGTGGTTGGACCCCATCGGACCCGATACAAAAACCTCTTGTTTTCTTCGACAAAATTCCACAGTATTCTGGACATCTGTGTTGGTGAATCTTTTGCGATTTGTTTAATGAACAATGGAGGCTGCAAAGAAGAACGTTGTAGGTGGGATCGATCGGTGTATTAGCGGCTAAGTACAATACTTACAGCAACACAACAAGGACTACTTACTTAGCAGACGCCTAGCCGCCAAACCCACGGATGAAGTCCTTCGTCGCGCCGTCGATCGCTGGAACGCAGGTGAGCACGGCTGTTGATGGGAAGATGAGGGCTGGCTGGCGTAGGTGGAGCGCTAATGTTTTTATCATAGTTCTGTGAGGTCCGGTTGCTAAGTTGCTAAATTAGCCTTAGCGTCGTTAGCAACAGCATTGTTAAGCCTTACCAGGCTGAGAATTTTTAACCGTGTAGTTACATGTACATGGTTTAATAGTATTGTTGATCTTCCGCCTATCCTTCCAGTCAGGGGTTTATTTTGTTTCTATCTGCATTTGAGACAGATGCTATCACGTTAGCTCATGCTACAGAGGTTCGTCGATGATGGGTGTCCTTCGCCGCGCCGTCGATCGCTGGAACGCAGGTGAGCACGGCTGTTGATGTAACCGTGTAGTTACATGTACATGGTTTAATAGTATTGTTGATCTTATGTCTATCCTTCCAGTCAGGGGTTTATTTATTTTGTTTCTATCTTCATTTGAGAACGATGCTACCACGTTAGCTCAGTAGCTAAGTGTGTCACCGATGTATTGTCGTGGAGATAAAAGTCACTTTAAATGTCCATTTCGCGTGCGCGACTCTCATTTTCAAGAGGATATAGTATCCCAGGTGGTTTAAAATACAAATCCGTGATCCACAATAGAAAAAGGAGAGTGTGGAATCCAATGAGCCAGCTTGTACCTAAGTTACGGTCAGAGCGAAAAAAGATACGTCCATCACTGCCTCTCTAGTCCTTCACTGTAACGTTCCTCATCTACGAATCTTTCATCCTCGCTCGAATTAATGGGGTAATCGTCGCTTTGTCGCTCCGAATCTCTCTCGCTCCATTGTAAACAAAGGAAAATTGTGAGGAATATTACCTCCTGTGACGTCACGCTACTTCCGGTACAGGCAAGGCTTTTTTTTTTAACAGCGAGCAAAAGTTGCGAACTTTATCGTCGATTTTCTCTACTAAATCCTTTCAGCAAAAATATGGCAATATCGCGAAATGATCAAGTATGACACAGAATGGATCTGCTATTCCCGTTTAAATTAAAAAAATTCATTTCAGTAGGCCTTTAAGTAATCAACAACTGAGAAAATTAGAGGCCACTGAAATGTGGTTCTTCAGAAAAATACTCTGCATATCATGGACGGAAAAGAAAAGTAACAAAGAGGTATTGGCGAGGGCAAAAACAAGAAGATCTCTAATTGCAACGATTTTAAATAGGCAGCTGAAATTCCTCGGACATATCATTAGAAAAGACACCTTAGAAAAACTGATGTTAACAGGAAAACTAGGGAAAAAAATCACCCGGTCGACAACGAACAACATAACAACAGCCTAAGACATTTTATCGGAAATATCAACAATATAGAACTTATACATAGGGCGGACGACAGAGAAGACTGGTGAGCCCTGATCATCAATGCCTGCAAACAGGCCTGATACCCCATGATGAGGACTCTATATTAAAACAACTGTACCACTGTGGTTTTTAAGTGAAAATTCTGGTTGAGTTGCCATTTTCCCCCAAATTAAATCTATGGCCAATACTGTAAATCTGATATTTTTACTATACATTTCTGGCGACTAAGCTACCAGATTTGTACAGTAAGATCTGACTTTTTTTCACAGAGGAGCCTTGCGATCATGCCATCAATGATTGTGCTGCTTGAAAGAGGTCAGAATGAATACGTACTAAACTTGGGAGAGGCCCTTTAGCGGCCAGGACGGGCCCAATTTGGCCCGCGGGCCACGCTTTGGGCATCCCTGTGCTAGCCTGTTCAACTGAATTGTCACACATTTCGGTAAAATGGCATTATTGTCTTTAAACTAAAAAGTGCATGTTTTCCATTTTTAAGTACTGGTTAGGGCCCCTTTTAAGCACCGGCCCCGCTTCAAAAGTTACTGCACTGTACTAGTATTAGTTAGAATGTTAACAATACCCATCTGTAGTCCTGACAGGCATAAGGAAGGCAAGGAAAAGGGGAAGTGGGGCCGGTGAGAGACGTCTGCACAAGAGAGCCATGGCAAGCTAACTTACACCTATCCCCAAAATGAAAAACCTCAAGAAAATACAGTTTGATTCTGCATTGAGATATTTTGCCTGTAAAACTAAGAAAATATTAAAACTTCTAAACTTGTGTTTTGCATCTTCGAACTGTTTTTCTTAAGTGGAAATTTTGGAGGAGAAAATGGCTCTTATGACAGTAAAAGTGGCAGAGCCCGGTTTTAAAACATAAAACATCAGGGTGATTTTGACCTACGTTTTGTTTTTTAAAACCACCCTGTAGTGCAGGGGTCACCAACACGGTGCCCGCGGGCACCAGGTAGCCCGTAAGGACCAGATGAGTAGCCCGCTGGCCTGTTCTAAAAATAGCTCAAATAGCAGCACTTACCAGTGAGCTGCCTCTATTTTTTAAATGTTATTTATTTACTAGCAAGCTGGTCTCGCTTTGCCCGACATTTTAATTCTAAGAGAGACAAAACTCAAATAGAATTTGAAAATCCAAGAAAATATTTTAAAGACTTGGTCTTCACTTGTTTAAATAATTTCATTAATTGTTTTACTTTGCTTCTTATAACTTTTAGAAAGACAATTTTAGAGAAAAAATACAACCTTAAAAATGATTTTATGATTTTTAAACACATATACCTTTTTACCTTTTAAATTCCTTCCTCTTCTTTCCTGACAATTTAAATCAATGTTCAAGTAAATTTTTTTTTTTTATTGTAAAGAATAATACATGCATTTTAATTTAAATCTTCATTTTAGCTTCTGTTTTTTCGACGAAGAATATTTGTGAAATATTTCTTCAAACTTATTATGATTAAAATTCAAAAACATTATTCTGGCAAATCTAGAAAATCTGTAGAATCAAATTTAAATCTTATTTCAAAGTCTTTTGAATTTCTTTTAAAAATTTTGTTCTGGAAAATCTAGAAGAAATAATGATTTGTCTTTGTTAGAAATATAGCTTGGTCCAATTTGTTATATAATCTAACAAAGTGCAGATTGGATTTTAACCTATTTAAAACATGTCATCAAAATTCTAAAATTAATCTTAATCTGGAACAATTACTAATGATGTTCCATAAATTTTTTTTTTTAATTTTTTCAAAAACATTCGAATTAGCTAGTTTTTCTCTTCTTTTTTTCGGTTGAATTTTGAATTTTAAAGAGTTGAAATTGAAGATAAACTATGTTTCAAAATTTAATTGTCATTTTTTTCGTGTTTTCTCCTCTTTTAAACCGTTCAATTAAGTGTAAATATCATTAATTATTAATAATAACATAGAGTTAAAGGTAAATTGAGCAAATTGGCTATTTCTGGCAATTTATTTAAGTGTGTATCAAACTGGTGGCCCTTCGCATTAATCAGTACCCAAGAAGTAGCTCTTGGTTCAAAAAGGTTGGTGACCCCTGCTGTAGTGTTTCTCTCTGAGAGACATCCAAATACACCAAGTACTAAAACTGTAATACGCAGTCACTTGCTTTTCGGCAACCTTGCAATACACACAAAAAAATGAACGACCAAAATAACTTACATGAATGGGCATGTGAGACGTATATACACAGTGCTATGGATATTGGGGCCATCTACAACATGGTAAGTTGGCTTAAGAGTAAAATAGTTCAGGAGTCAAGGTGCTCAATTAACAGCTGTCAGAAAGACCAAGTACAACGATTTGCTGGTAGATGCTGCTCACTTACCCAACCAATGTTACCACAAATATAAACCGAAGCACTGACGATCTTCCACACTGGTCATAAGGTACTGTATATGCAAACTAATCACACAAGGCGCTCAGTTTCAACCACTGAGTTGCCATTCATGCACAAGTAAACCACTAATAGCTGGTTCTAGTTGACTTGATTCCGAATAGACCAGTTTGACCGGGCACTCTGTACAAACTGTACATACAATATTACGATGGCTAATAAAAGACTGGTGGAAGCATATTTTTTAACGTACAGTAATTACGTTTGTTCATTCTAAAGATGGTTGATGACAGAACCTATTCCAACATGTTCGTACAATCTACAGTGACAGATAAACAGGACCATCCCACTCTGGGTTAGACATGGGAATTTGTAGTTGCTGTTTCGGTTCTTCAGTTTGTTTCGGGACAGCTGCGTGACCTCGTCTTTTGATTGACTGAATTGAGTTGTGTACATAATATTTGACCTCCCGCCACGTGCGGGTACTCAAAGCAGGTTCGGCAGCCAAGCAAGCGTCGCAGTCCTTCTTGCCGGGCACTTTGACTAGATTACAAAAGTCTCCAAACTGACGCCTGACCGCTGCCTGCTCCTCACCACTCCACAACCTCTTGATTCTTTTCTGAGGCTTGGCGGATGGTGGGACTTGTTTCCTTGGGGTGGTCACGGATGGACTTTCTTGAACCAGCGGCAATCTGTCGGGAACGCCAGCCCCGTGGACTGTTGGGACAACCTGTGCAGTCATTGAAGTTCTTGGTGGACTAGTTGGGTAGGACGATGTACTGGAGTGGTTCAGAGGCGTGAACGAAGACACCATCATGCTACTTCTGTCATTTAGGGGTGAGGAGAACGCAGGGACCATTGGCGGACTTGGAGAGTTCAATGGTGTATATGTAGGAAGCATTGAGGTACCTAAAACACTATGTGGACTAAAACTAGGAAGCATTGAGACATTTAAATGGTCCTGAGGGGCATACATAGGAGAATGTGGAATACTCAAGGAATTTTGTGAATATGAAGCTGCCATTGGGTGTATACTGTTGAGGTCTGATGTGTACACAGGAGACATTAGTGCATTTGTAGTGCTGAGTGGCGTAAAAGTCGGAACTACTTGAGTATCTGTCGCGTTCAGCGCCGTGAATGAGGACATCAAAGGCTGACTGGTACTGACCATATCTGAGCTGGCAGGACATAAGGACGTATATGTTAAAGGCATATCTTGTGTGTACTGGGTCAGTTCTCTCAGGTTTGTGTGCGGTACCATGGTCATGACACAATTTGAACTTTCTCTTAAGTGTTCTGGAAGCCCTGAAGACATGATACAACCAACTGCCAGGTCTTCCAAATCTGTCCTTGTGTTGGTTTGGACCTCAGATACTCCTGTCTTTGGATTGACGTCTTTGCTATTTCTTTCATCCTTGTGCTGGTTACTTCTCCTACGTATGGTCTGAATGCTGTTGTGGACATAGTTTTTGATATCTGTCCATGATCTTCCACTGAGATCTGGTTCGGCAGCTATGCAAGCGTTACAATCCTTTTTGCCTGGGACCTTCATCTTTCCTAAAAATTCACTCATGTTATGTTTTACAGCAGCTTGTTCTCGTTCACTCCACGGTCGTCTCTTCAGAGTGGCTTTTGATGGAGTTCCTATAAAGATAACAACGATAATCATTTAATCTAAAGTCAAGCCTTAGAAATGGTGACATTTGAAAATGATTTATCATCAGCAAACAATGAACTGTATCCAGTGATTGACCATAGCGTCTGTTCCACCAAGCAGAACCGTTCAGTACACATGGTTCCATGGTCTAGTGTCCTCACATGTCCCATATTTAGATTGTTTACTTGTGCGGTAAGACTTAGACACGCTATTGTGTAATAATTCAGAAAGCATCAAGAAAAAAAAGAGAATTTATGTAACATACTGTAAGTAAGACTGATTAAGATTCACCAATTTACCGTAGCGCATCAAACTGGACCACTTGGTGGAAATGTGACTTATTTTAACAAGTCATGAACACAAAATAAACGATGCTCACCGATGCTCGGTGGATTAGCCGAAACTGGTATCCGTATTCGTTCCAACTGGAGCAATTGCTTACTCGCTTCCTCCAGCTGCGTTGCATTTTTGGCCAATTTGTAACACTCCTGGCTGCTCTTCTTCAGCAACTTGGCGACTCCATCCAACTCAGGCTCACTGAGGCTCATTAGCTGCCAGCAGTTGGCGATTCGCTCTCTCAATGAGGGCGACAGGAGTGCCTCTGGGTTTTTTACACCACATTCGACTGTAGCCCTTCGGAAGCAGTCGAGTGCTCGGATGAAGGACGGGCCTTCCGTCCGTGCAAAAAGGTAAGGGTTACTTTCCATCACACCGGCATTCTGGCGGTTTTCCACGAGAAGGTCGAGTGACAAACTCATCTTCTCGGTAAGCAGAACCAACATGTTCCTTCCATACTGACCTTCTAGTTCCAACCGAGTGAAGTGTTCACCAAGTTCCACTTCCAGCTTGGTGCATTTCTTAATCTGATCCGCAGATGGCAGAAATTTACCACAAAACTTTTTGCTGGTGTAGGTAAGCAAGAGCAGTCTACCGATATTTCCTACCCGTGCTCTGTTGAAGAGGCAGACGTCTGCTAGTGTGGCCTCACTTAGCTTTTTCCAATTGGCCACACTAGGACTTTCCTTTAGCTCTTTCCTCGCTTCATCCTCCTCATTGGTGATGAACCTGTGAAGTTTTATCAAATCCTCTGTCACACTTGATGTGTTCACTTCTACCTTCCTGACCTCATGCTTTGAAGATATTGATAAAGATTTTCGAGAAAAACAGTGGTTCCATTTTGTATCCACCAGCTGTATGAACTGCTTAACTTCACTTTCCATTTGGCTATTTTCGGTCATACGACTTTCCCCAAAGGCAATTTCTGCTGCTCGTTTCAAAGAGTACCCAATCTTTGAGACAAGGGAACATGTTTTAAACTTAGTGGATGTTGGATCAAACCCACTGGCTTTTTTGGCCCCCTCAACAGCTAATTCAAACCTTGATGGGAGACACAGTTCATGCAAATAATGTACACTGTTGTCAAGCTCTTTGACCGTAAGCATGAATCGACCCAACTCTCTCATCTTTTGTCCAATGTAAGCAAATTGAGACTTGTCATGGTCGTACTTTGCAGACAAGGCATTGCCGTACTTGCAAATGAGTGGATCATTTTTGATGTGCCTCGCAATGTCATCCTGATGCATGATGTGGATGATTTCCTTGCAGCCTTCTGTTAAGAACTCGGACATTGGAAGCAGCTGTGAGGTCGTGCTGGCAATTGTGCCTCCCTGTTTTGGAATTCCGCTGGACATTTCATCTCCCTTTCTGGCCTTGCAGGAGCGCTCATGCCTCCACAGATCAGTTTTGCGATAAAAAGTGTAGCAGTGCTGGCAAGGTAGAAAGTCCCGAACGCATATTTTTGGACTTAATTCCTTTTGGGAACAGTCTTCTTTACCTGGCTTTTTGAGACCTTTGGTATTATGCTCATAATCGCCATTAGTGCGTATTTGGTCGAGCAAAGTTTGTCTGACTCTGGAGCCTCTGGGAAAGTGGATGGCATGTGCCACGTCTGTTTCGTCGGCATGTTTCTTTTCCAAATGCTTTGCTAGTTGGGTGAAAGGCATCTTGCAATATAAACAGAAATGCTTTTTGCATGGCTCCTTTTCTTCGTCTTCCTCATCAGTGCTGGGTTCCGGTGACCTAACCACTTTCCTACACGCCCTTTGACTTGTTCGTGTCGGTTGTTTGGTTTCGACCGTTTTCCTTGAACGACCTAACCTCCTGGTTCTGTCTTGTGAGCCCTCTTCACAAGAGACTTGAGCTGTGCAATAAGGGTGAACTGTCACCCCCTTGTTTGCGTTTTCACCTGTGTAGCTTGCCTTGTTTCCTTTAGTTTTGTCAAAGTCCTTTGCCAGAATATTCTCCACATTCATAGTCTGATTTGGAATATCAACGGTTGGTCTCAATTTACTTGGCAAAACAGCTTCTGTGTCATGTAACATCTTCTTTCCTTGACTTTCATGATTTAAATCTGAATTGCAAGCAGTTTTTCCAGAATCACTCGCGTCCTTTTGGATGTCTTTATGTGTTCTGGAGTTGGTACTTGCAAGACTGCTTAGTGTTTTCTCGCCAGTTTGTGGGAAATGTAAACACTGTGGAGTAAAATAATCCTTTGGACTTTGCTCTTCAAGTGACCTCTTCTCTCCATGTGTATAGGCCTGTAAAAGAACAAGTATACGTAAGACTCCTGGCCAAATCAGACCCTACCATAATTACACTGAGTGAATTTGATGAGAAATGCTTGTTACTGCAATTTCAAAATATGTGCAACTGTGTAATGCACCAGCACCTTGGCAATGCCCTCCTAAGACGCAGGCTCATTCAACCAGGCTCATTCAAACAGAAGTCAACGTGACGGCCACACTCCGCATACTAGCCCAAACAAAACAAAAACGACACCATTTTAAATTGCCGGTACAAAAACCACGTCACCCATTCAAGAGCAGTTAATGGCTTTATTGGATCAAGCAGTGCTTTGACACTGTAAAAGTATAAGCAGGAAGCAAGTAAATGGTGTGATGGGACGTTGACGGTGAAATGGACAGAAAAAGCAATCATGTTCGCATACTTTTTACAAGAAACCTAACTGATCTAACTGGCTGCAAACACTTCGCAGTCCAGGAACAAGCCACATGCATGGCGGGGGAAAAGTCTTGAGTTGTGTAGAGCCTCTCTCAAAAAAACTATATTCATTCTAAAAAAGGGATGCTTTAACATTAGCTTGATTGAAAATAAACCAAACTTAGATCTCGCGGACATGAAGGGTGATTGGTGCATGGCACAGTGCACACAATGTGCAATGACATGTTCTTTAGGCATTTACAGTATGTACCTGCTTCTCCCAAACTCTCTTTAATCAGTATTCCTCCAGAGTCTTGATTCCTGCGAGAAGAAATAAAGTCATAATTATAACACTAATTGATAGTGACAGGTGCAAGATAAGCAAATCAATGAGGTAAACCTGAATAACCATTAATAATATATTGCTGTAAGATCAGTTGTTCCACGTCAAATAGCTTTGCAAGTCAAAGTCAACCATGCATTACTAATATCTTACATTTCTTGATGCATTATATGGCAGTCAAATTGTCAATGATTGGTCAGACCTCACTGGTCTACAAATAGTTCTACACATAAAAAAGTGCAACAAAATTAGAACATGAAACTTAAAGCACGCTTACCTGTATTTGTTTCTAGAATATTCTTCCGAGCACATTGATTTCCCCAAAAAGGTCCTGTCAGAATCGGTCAGAAGCCTTAGAAAATTACGAGCTGGTTCTTTTCTCTCTTGGTTGAGCCCATTTTGTATGCTTGTTTCCAGTAAAATCACATTGGCAAAAGGTTTAAAAGGTTTCAATCTACTCAAGTGGCTGGCTTTTAAAAATCCTAGGAGCAATTATACTTTTGTTTGAGCACGAACATGATATAGTTTACATAAACAATGTTTTTTTGACAGACAGCAACACCGTACGCACACACACACACAAACACACACACGCGCAGCGGGCAACCAAGGTGCAATGCGCTGAGAACTACAGATGGTTGATTGGTAATCACAGTTGTTGCATCGACCAGCATTCCTCCAATGGGGAATTCAAATTGCTAGTCTCTCCCAGATTCTTTTTATGGCAATAAGCTGATGTTTATATTCAATCAACGGGCAGCAGTTGGTATTTTGTGGTTTATTCTCCAAGCTTAGAGGACAAACCTGAGACCAATCCAGCACACCAGCGTTCCCCAGCCCGGTCCAGGTCGGTCTCCCCTCCACCTCCTGTCCCCCCAAGCTCAGCACTGCCCTGTGCTCCTTATCTTAGGAATGTTATGGCAGTCTCAACAGCGCTCTGCCTGTCTACTCAAGGACACTCGAATCCAAGCACTTTGTACCACACGAGATATTAGCTGATGTAAATATGACTATAGGAGTTTTAGAAAGAAGTAACACTTAAATATGGATATGATTCTGATCTGCTTCCATCACAGTGTAGAACACAGTCTTGTCTATACCACATTGTAAGGACACAAGTTGAGAACATGTGAGGTGGGAACCACCATTACTGAAGGTTCCACAGCATTACTACACTGGAGCAGCCAGAAACAGACACCACTTTAAATTGTCAACCAGACAAAGTAAATATATTTTTTATTACTATAGCCAGTCGCCTTAGAACCTCTGAGGAAGGCCACAGTTGTAGTCAAAACTGTCAAGTACAAAAATCAGGACACAGGTCTGGCTATAAAAATAAAAAAATACATAATTCTTCGAAGACCTAATGAACCTAATCGGACTAGACAAAGTAAAGTTTGTCAGCTGAACAGGTACAGCTTTCTGTGGGCTTTTCAGGTTTTTAGTGATTTGTGGGACAACCATGTACACACTTTTAGATTTGTCTCTTACTTTGGACCCTTTGACACACATTCAAGTTTAACTTACTTTGTAGGGACCTTAAACATTGATACTGTTGAACATTTATTTGAGCATATTATTTGTAAGGTGCAAATAAGATAATAGTCACTGAAAGAGAGTACTAAGGTAAATATTCATACTTTATATGAATTTGAATATGTGAGTTGAATTGATAAGACACAAAAATGCGTGATTTGAAGTGCAAAGTCTCTCCTCGTATTTTTTAAGTCCGTTAGACCAAGTTGCAACACATAACTCTCTCAGTCAGTTCCCATGATGCCATGTCTAAGCTTTCAATCACAACGAGCCATCTTAAGTGACAGACAGACATTGATCTATTTTTAATAGTTGGACAGCCCTGCTATCATGCAAGAAAAATAAATTATATCAAAACATTGTTTTGCAAACTCAAGCAGATTTTTTAAAACATTAGCATTACAATATGAATCAATCATTTAAATCAGGGGTCGCCAATTGCGGCCCGCGGGCCCCCCACACCCCCCCCCCCCCCTGTGCTTCGGGTGAAGTGGGCGGGGTTGGGGGGGCGGGGTTTGGTGGTAGCGAGGGTGTATATTGCAGCCCGGAAGAGTTAGGGCTGCAAGGTGTTCTGGGTATTTGTTCTGTTGTGTTTATGTTGTGTTACGGTGCGGATGTTCTCCCGAAATGTGTTTGTCATTCTTGTTTGGTGTGGGTTCACAGTGTGGCACATATTTGTAACAGTGATAAACTTGTTTATACGGCCACCCTCACTTACGTGTGTCTGCAGAAGCCTCATACAACATGTGACTGGGCCGGCACGCTGTTTGTATGGTGAAAAAGCGGATGCGACGAGAAGTTGTAGAGGACGTTAAAGGCAGTGCTTTCACGGCACGCCCTTAATAATGTTGTCCGGGTGAAAATCGGGACAAATTCGGGAGAATGGTTGCCCCGGGAGATTGTCGGGAGGGGCACTGAAATTCGGGAGTCTCCCGGAAAAATCGGGAGTGTTGGCAAGTATGTTGCTAGGGCGGGAAAGCCATTCAAAGAAGGTGAATTCATTAAAAAGTGCATGTTAGATTTTTTTAAGAAATCTTTTCCTGCGGCCTAGCCTCACCCAGTTTCTGCATCCAGTGGCCCCCAGGTAAATTGAGTTTGAGACCCCTGATTTAAATGAAACTGACTCAAAACTATAAGTGGAAAAACATTCTTGTTCTTCTGCTATGTAGAGACGGGGAACTTTATGTGGGCTCAATAAAACAAAACATTTCATCGCCAACTACCGCTTCAAACCTCCTTTTCTCAAAGCTGTAATGGCGATTTTTGACATAAGATTTAATGTCAAGCCAATTCCTGTTTGGAAGAGCTGTTGTCTCCAAGTCCAAACAGTTATCACAATCAGTTTTACCAGGTACCCGGCATGTTGTGATAAAGGACATCATGGGTCTTTCCACAGCAGAAACCTCCTCCTCATCCCACGTCTTCCTCTTGCCAGGCCGTCGCCCTACAGACCATCACACACAACAAAGTTGTTCTTAATATGTTCCTTACATTTTTGAAATGTAAGATTGAAATAGTCTTACCTTGCATTCTTCTCGGACGTGTCTGCTTGTCTGTGGCCAGTGTGGACATTGGTTTATCTGAGGGGAAAAAATTAATTTACTGCATCCTATTGGATAGGTTTGAAATATATACAATCGTTGTAGACTTTCTTCATTACTGTGATGTTAGTGAACAGAATAGTAAGCACCACAGACAGAAGTATATTTGGTGAGGACAACATGCTTGAACACCAAAATATCAAGGACTACTGCACTGTTGCTTGTTTTCTTGGTTATATACTGCAATATCTTCATATAGTATTAGGGTCAAAGACTCGGACAAGAATGGCTTATGAATTTACGTCACTACAAAATGTATCAGACATGGATTTCATCAAGTATCAGAATATTCCTTCTATTCACAATGATCTGTCCAATTACCGTATTTTCCGGACCATAGGGCGCACCGATTAAATGGTGCACTGCTGATGAGCGGGTCTATTCAGGTCTATTTTCATACAAAAGGCGCACTGGATTATGACGCACATATTATTTAATTTTTTTCTAAATGTAAAAGACTTCCTTGTGGTCTACATAACATGTAATGGTGGTTCTTTGCTCAAAATGTTGCATAGATGATGTTTTACACATCATCTTCAAGTTGCTTTCTGACAGTGGCTTCAGGATGCGCCATTTTGTGGGCGGTCTTATTCACGTGTCTCACCATTGACAGCGTCTTCTCCCCGTCATCTTTGTTGTAGCGGTGTAGCGTGCAAGGACGGGAGTGGAAGAAGTGTCAGAAGATGGCGCTAACCGTTTTAATGACATTCACACTTTACTTCAATCAATAACGGAGCAGCATCTCCTCATCCGTGGCTCACTAGTGCAACAACAACAAGGCGGAAATGTGTCCCGTGAAAAACCGTCCGATCGGAACTCTCTAATGACTAAAGTTCCTTGGGTGAATAATGTAAACTCACTACACAGGTATGTTTTGGTGCTTTCATGGCGAGTTTACTGACAGATATAAGTAAGAACTTTACACTACTTTAAATATTAGAAATGGCAACAGTGGCGGATGAATGTCACATAAGAAGATAAGAGAAAAAGAAGACGCTTATCAACTACGGAGTCAGCACGGAATACAAAGGTGGACTCGCGCAAATTTTCAGGACTTATGCAGATCCCAAATACAGATCAGCAGGTATATATATATATATATATATATATATATATATATATATATATATATATATATATATATAAGAAATACTTGTGAATTCTAGCTATAAATATACTCCTCGAGGTTGGCAAGTATGGTTGGAACTAAGAACTCTCCAGTTTCGAGACACCCGCTCTACCACATGAGCCACACCAACCCCCAAAAACAGAGTTTTCCGGACTATAGAGCGCACCGGTATATAAGCCACACCCACCAAATCCCAGAAGAAAAAAAAAATTTTCCGCATATAAACCGCACCGGATTACAAACTGCAGATATATACGTTGTGAAATTAGTTATTTACACATAAATATTTTTTATACAGTAGAATAATAATGTATATGTTTGTAATAGGCAGCAACATATTTGAAATTATGTGAAAATCTGCCATTTAGTTTGAACGGGAATATTACGTACCGTATTTTCCAGACTATAGAGCGCACCGATATATAAGCCGCATCCACTACATAAAAAAATGAAACATTCCATGTATTAGCCGCATCGGACTATAAGCCGCAGATATATACGTTGTGAAATGAATTATTTACACAGAAATATTCTGTAAAAGTTTATTTATATACCTTAATTGTTTTCCAAACGGTGTCAGCCGCTCCTCCTCTCCTCTCTTCAGTTGCTCATTTGCCGATGACAATGTAAAGTGGATTTTACTTGTTTAAATGT
>NC_084743.1:10207900-10277900 GCF_033978785.1 Entelurus aequoreus
ATGCTATCACGTTAGCTCGTAGCTAAAGCATTTTGCCGATGTATTGTCGTGGAGATAAAAGGCACTGAATGTCCATTTTGCGTTCTCGACTCTCATTTTCAAGAGGATATAGTATCCCAGGTGGTTTAAAATACAAATCCGTGATCCACAATAGAAAAAGGAGAGTGTGGAATCCAATGAGCCAGCTTGTACCTAAGTTACGGTCAGAGCCAAAAAAAGATACGTCCTTCACTGTCTCTCAAGTCCTTCACTGTAACGTTCCTCATCTACGAATCTTTCATCCTCGCTCAAATTAATGGGGTAATCATCACTTTCTCGGTCCGAATCTCTCTCGCTCCATTGTAAACAACGGGGAATTGTGAGGAATACTAGCTCCTGTGACGTCACGCTACTTCCGCTACAGGCCAGGCTTTTTTTTTATCAGCGAGCAAAAGTTGCAAACTTTATCGTCGATTTTCTCTACTAAATCCTTTCAGCAAAAATATGGCAATATCGCGAAATGATCAAGTATGACACATAGAATGGATCTGCTATTCCCGTTTAAATAAAAAAAAATCATTTCAGTAGGCCTTTAATTCTAGCAACATGGTTGTGAACGATTTTAAGTCATTTGTTCTCCAAAATGTTGCTTGTCACACTGTGATCGTGCTGTCCAACACTGGTTACTGCCATGTAATAAACACGCACGCACGCACGCACACACACACACACACACACACACACACACACACACACACACACACACACACACACACACACACACACACACACACACACACACACACACACACACACACACACACACACACACACACACACACACACACACACACACACACACACACACACACACTGTCTTCAAAGTGTGCATATTTTCTTTACTAAAATAGAGACTTTTGTCGAGGCCAGAACCAATTATTCATGTTTACATTGTTTCTTACGGAGAACTCTGCTTCACTACACAAACTTTTCCATTCACAAGGCATGTTCAAGAACCAATTGAGTTTGCAAACCGAGGTTCCACCGTATCCACCCACTCAGATATTTATCTAGCAACACTTGCATGTTTTATGGAACTTCAGTTTGTGGTGCAGTTAAAAACAGCTGATAAAACTTACCTCTTGGTCCAAATTGTACTCCTCTTTGGAATTGAGTGCCAATTTTACAGCCATGTAATCTCCACTTTTCACAGCATCCCGCAACTCGCCTGGCAGAAACAAAGTGGAGGCCATGAGGTTTGCGAAAAAATTAAAAAGTAATTTAAAAAATATGGGAAAGATCATGCAAACTATAGCGCGAATATCCTTTACATACAATTACACAGCGCTAAAATAAATACATTTGACATAGATTAATAATGATATTTATAATAATGATACTGTCAATAAAATGTAAGTGCAAATGAAAATACAGCTTCACCACTTTTGTCAGAATGTTTGCGCTTTAGAAGACTCTGTTTGATTGATATTGTCATGACTGACAAGTGGTGGGAGAGTGTATTACAACTGAGTACCATACAGATGGCAGCTGAGACGCAGACATTTTTGCCGGACCACCAATGAGCCCCCGGCCCTATGGTTAAATAACACTGGCTTGGACTTACTGGGCGACAGTAGAGGCGCGGACAGGATCTCGTCTTCTCCATTCAGATGTTTCTGAAAGTCGTCGAGGGTCATCCAGTCCAGGTTGAGATCCATTCCCAGGCTCAAGGCTGCTGGACCTCTGTCTGCGTGGCAGGAGCGAGACATATCACACACTCATGCTAGCACACATTCATCAAATTAAAGCCTTTGTGGCAAGGAAATTCTTCCTGATGATCTGAGTAACAATCGCAACACTGCAGTGTTTGGCAGATTCCAGTGCTCAAAACCAAGAACCCCACTGGTTGGTGACTCGGGCTCTGATAACGAATGAAAAACCTTGGTACAGCTGTACTTGTGACTTTGGCCAGAGAGACAATGAAGGTTCCTAGAACATGCAGCTACTTGTTAACATGGTTTTAATCAATGTGTGGATACAGTGGAACCTCCATATTCACCATTTTATAACTTCTGGATGGCACCAAATATGCCTCTGTGTGCGGACGCTTCATTCATTCAAGTTTTTATTTGGGATGAGCACGGCCTATTCCGGAAAAAAGATGCCAAAGCAGACTTATTTCACAGCGGTGGAGAACACAACCTCTCACACCAAAAATGATTCTGTCTAATCGCTGTAGTTTCAGCATCCTGCATTCCCGACTTTTCCTAAAAAAGTTTTCAGGCTGCAGTTCCACATTCTACCGACAGATGTCATCTCGGTTTGTATTTCAACCCCATACAATAATAGCCCTGTGCCCGTATTTGTCCCGCGATTATATCATAATACAGTCCTAAACTGTATATAAATATTGTAATATATATATATATATATATATATATATATATATATATATATTAGAGATGTCCAATAATATCGGCCTGCCGATATTATCGGCCGATATATGCGTTAAAATGTAATATCGGAAATTATCGGTATCAGTTTTTTTATTATCGGTATCGTTTTTTGTTTTTTGTGTGTTTTTTTTTAAAATTAAATCAACATAAAAAACACAAGATACACTTACAATTAGTGCACCAACCCAAAAAAACTCCCTCCCCCATTTACACTCATTCACACAAAAAGGGTTGTTTCTTTCTGTTATTAATATTCTGCTTCCTACATTATATATCAATATATATCAATACAGTCTGCAAGGGATACAGTCCGTAAGCACACATGATTGTGCGTGCTGCTGGTCCACTAATAGTACTAACCTTTAACACTTCATTTTACTCATTTTCATTCATTACTAGTTTCTATGTAACTGTTTTTATATTGTTGTACTTTCTTTTTTATTCAAGAAAATGTTTGTAATTTATTTATCTTATTTTACTAATTTTCAAAAAAAGTACCTTATCTTCACCATACCTGGTTTTCCAAATTAGGCATAATAATGTGTTAATTCCACGACTGCATACATCGGTTGATATCGGTATCGGTTGATATCGGTATCGGTAATTAAAGAGTTGGACAATATCGGATATCGGCAAAAAGCCATTATCGGACATCCCTAATATATATATATATATATATATATATATATATATATATATATATATATATATATATATATATATATATATATATATATATATATATATATATATATATATATATATATATATGTACACACACTCTATATATATATATATACTGTATATATATATATATATATATATATGTATTTATATATATTTTTTTTAAATCTTGTTTTTGAACAAATTACATTTTACTGTTAATTCCGGACTAGCTGCTACTTTTTTCCGACGCTTTTAACACTTTAGCTTATAAAAGGTGCGGCTGATTTATGGATTTTTCCTTGCGGTCGGCCATAATCCAATAGTTAGTGCTTTCAACTGGAAGTAAAAGTGCCGTTCCGTCTTCTAGCCGTCCATAGCGGGTCTACTCGTATGGATTCTTTATTCATCGCTCCAAGCAACGTTTGTAAGTTTTACAATATAACTAAAACAATTCTTACTTACTAAACCATCCCATGTGTAATGTCTGTAGGAGTGTTTTCGTGCATATTTGTACATGCTATCGTAATGAATAAAGCGAGTGTCGTTAGCATTAGCTAATATGCTAACAGGTTTACGAGTGTCTGTGTTAGTATTAATTAACTCACAATGACATTCTTTTTGTATTGTTTAACTGACACAAATTCCTCAGTAAATTCACCAAATCGTCAGCGTGGAGTTATTGAGTCTGTTTAGTTGATTGGAGCGCTAGCTTGCGCAGCTTGTGGGTCCATGACCATGACTTCTGTTTTGTTTGATCAGCCGTTTTACTGCTGTGTTACAGACACAGTTTGGAAACAATTAAGGTATGTAAATAAACATTTACAACATATTTCTGTGTAAATAACTTATTTCACAACGTATATACAGTATCTGCGACTTATAGTCTGGTGCAGCTAATGTATGGAAAATATAGTTTTCTTCCCAAATTTTACAATATAACTAAAACAATTCTTACTTACTAAACCATCCCATGTGTAATGTCTGTAGGAGTGTTTTCGTGCATATTTGTACATGCTATCGTAATGAATAAAGCGAGTGTCGCTAGCATTAGCTAATATGCTAACAGGTTTACGAGTGTCTGTGTTAGTATTAATTAACTTACAATGACATTCTTTTTGTATTGTTTAACTGACACAAATTCCTCAGTAAATTCACCAAATCGTCAGCGTGGAGTTATTGAGTCTGTTTAGTTGATTGGAGCGCTAGCTTGCGCAGCTTGTGGGTCCATGACCATGACTTCTGTTTTGTTTGATCAGCCGTTTTACTGCCGTGTTACAGACACAGTTTGGAAACAATTAAGGTATGCAAATAAACATTTACAACATATTTCTGTGTAAATAACTTATTTCACAACGTATATACAGTATCTGCGACTTATAGTCTGGTGCAGCTAATGTATGGAAAATATAGTTTTCTTCCCAAATTTAGTGGGTGGTGGCTTATATACCGGTGCGCTCTATAGTCTGGGAAATGTGATAGTTACCAGATTTGTCTGTGGTCTCCAGCGGGTCCTGGCTGCCCATGTGGCCATCACTTGCCCCATGGAGTTTGGGCTCGCCGTCTTCCCGCCTCTTCTTCCGCTCGTCGGCCAGCCCCTTCCTCTCCCAGCTCGGCCGCTGGCTCTCTTCGAGCCTCTCCCGGCGCTCCCGGGAATCGTCCCCGGGCCTCAGCTTGGTTGCCGACTCCTGTGCTTCCCTCTCGTCGCTGTCCAGGCTGAAGCCGTAACCCTGGCTGGGCTTGGAGACCACTGGGGGCGGGGAGACACATACTTCAGACCCAAAGAGAACTTCAGTTGAGGGACTGAGACAAAGGCTTACAATACTCCAGTGCTGCAATTGTTACTCTGGGGATTGCTACGATATGCTGTGATGTAACCACTACATGAATTTCACTTCTTTCTTTGACAGTTGCTTCCAATTTTGAAGGGATTTCCGACTTTTTTAAAAATTCTCTTTATATTTGCGAGTACATGGAAACAGCATGTCCTATGAACATACTAGTTTAGGACAAACAAGAAGGTTTTGTTCTTAATTACTGTTTAAAATTCAAATTACAGAAGGGCTGGTCAAAAAAAAACACCTTCATTTTTTAAAAGTAAGCAGGTATAAACTAGAGGTGTCTAGATAATTTATCCTTTGTTTTTTTGATCAAAACAACCAAAAATACTAGTCTCCATCTTTGCACTTTTAAAAAGGTAAATGAAAAAATAAATGAATAAAAACAACATTATTATATCACTCAGATATAATAGTCTGATTATTTATCAACAACAGAATACATGTTGACCTTATTTAACAAAATGCATTTTGTATATATTCTATCACAGTATATCATTACATCCATGAATACTCTAAATAAAATAAACACTCATTTAATCAGATGTAGTTAAATGAATAAAATATATCCTTTAAATGTTATATGTTTCCATCTCTTTGTTGTACCTGTCAAGGATATTTTTTTGTATCTTTTTTTTACTTAGGATACGATACCGATATCGGAGACTTCAGGATCGGTCGATACGACACTGAACCGATGTGATATCAACAGCTGTATCAGCAGGATTCATACGTACTTTGTGAAAGGTTTGATCGAGTGAAATTTTGTACAATAGTAGGTATGAAAAACACTAACCTTATGACAGACCTACGCTTGCTTTAAGTTAAAGTGGAGTGGTTTTTGGGGAACCAAGTTATTAATAGTAATTATTTAAGTTAGTCTGCTTTGCACACTCTTGGCATTCTCTCGATGAGCTTCAAGCACACCTGTGAAGTGACAACCATTTCAGGTGACTACCTCTTAAAGCTCATGGAGAGAATGCCAAGAGTGTGCGAAAAAGTAATCAGAGCAAAGGGTGGCTATTTTGAAGAAACTACCATATAAAACATATTTGACTTTGACGCAATAAATGTGTAACTTGGAGCCAAACTATTTTGACATAAATTGTGTGCTTACCCAAATAAACCGGGAAAAACGTCCCCGGGCAGCTGGACCAAACAGACAACTATGCATGGAGTGAGTCACACTTTATATTGATCATGACACACACATATTACAAACACTGTAATATGATTGTTCATGTTTTTCACTCAGCACAGATTGTTTTATCGCATTGTGTTGAGCATTACAAGACGTAGAAGCTAGCTTACCTCTTGCCGTAACTAGCTTACGGCTAATAACGTAGTGCGACGATGTGTTACTACGCTAGAAAAAGAGTTCCTCAGTGTTCACTCTTACAATAACAATGTCACTACAGTTTAGTTATTATACAGGTTACAGGACGTAAATGACGTATTTTTGACGCTTTTTGAATGCATTTTTAAAGTGATTTAGAGGTAGAATTGACTGCTAACGTTAGCTGCAACGCTAGCCACCAAGAACGAACCGATTTTTACAAACTGGAATACAAAAAAATTACAAACTTCTTGTCTCTCATAATGATTGTTAAAAAGGTGCATACCCTCCAACGGCTTGGTCTTGGCTTCCGTCTTTTCCGGCTCCTTCAGCGAAGGAGGCTCTTTGACTGGCTTGGAGACCTTCTCCACCTTTCCAAGGATCTAAAAAGTGAGAGATAAAAACAGGTGGACACCTAGAAGTCACATGGTGTGAGGATGTTATGGTTTTTGTCACAGTGTTTTAGAAACCACAAGGAAGGAGACTCTCTCTTACTTCCAATAAACCATGCAGCCCTCCCTTAAAGACCCCCAAGGAGATGTCAGAATGTCAGCGTCTTACCTTCGGGGCTTTGTTGCTGCTCTTGTCCGAGGCGGGTGTGTGCGCCGGTGGCCTGCGGGGGGCTCGGTCCTTCGCCTCGCAGTTCAGCAAGAAGGTCTCAAAGAGGTTGGTGGAGCTTTTGGCCTCTTTCTGCCCCGACGAGTCCTCTTTGGCGGCCTCGTCCTCTTTGTGCTTGCCCGCTGTGGCCAGCGAGGACGTGGAGGCGGACGAGGGTGTTTTGGCGGCGGCCGAGGTCCCCTCCTGACTTTTGCTCTTGGCCTTCTTGTGCAGGCTGGAGCTGTCGCTGGAGTCGGACGAGTGCGGCGCCGCCTCCTCCCTGCCTCTGGACGTGAGGCTCTTCAGTTTGTGGAGGCTGCTCTCTTTGAGCGAGAAGTCGCCTTTCTTGCTCTTCCTGTCCAGGATGAGCTCCTTGATGCCCTGCAGCTTCACGTCCAACTTGGCCTTCTTGTGTTTGGCCTTGTCCTCCGTGCGCGTCTTCTCCGGGGGCTTGGCGGACGTCTCAGCCTGCGCGTCCTCCTCTAGTTGGGCGTCGGAGAGGCCTTCGCTTCGGTCGTCCTCCAGGGGGCCAGCAGGGCCCTCGTCTTCAGAAGACTCGATCTTGCGCTCCTTCTTGGCTTTCTTCTTCTTCCCCTCCTCCCCTCGCTCCTTCCTGTGCTTGCCTCCATCTTTCGTCTTGTCTTTCTTGGGTTTCTTGGGTGGAGCCGGCTCGTCGTCCTCGTCATCCGAGTCAATCAGACGCTTTTTTTGCTCCGCCTGTTTCTCCTTGGGCTCGGGAGGGGAGGACGGCATCGTCTCCTCCTCATCGGTCTCCGGCGCCGGCACGGGCTTGAACTCATCCCTCCACTTGTCTTTCTTCTTCTTTTTCTTCTTCTCCTTCCGCGGCTCCTCCTCTTCTTCCCGTACCTTCTTTTTCTTCTTCTTCTTGACGGGAGCCTCGCTCGGACGATCTTTGTCGCTGTCGCTCTCTGAGTCGGCGTCAAACAAGTCGCTCTTTGTAGGAAGCGGGTTCTGCTGCAGAGAGAAGCAAAAACTCCTGAAATATCCACCTTTAACCCCGTATAAAGTTACACTATCGGTATTTTTTCTGTTCCAGCTGTCACATTCAGGTCAGCTGCCGCACAGTAAAATCAGCTTTGAATAATGACAAATAAGGGAGCAACACCACACAAAAGTTTGTAATGCAACATTGTGTCCTCAAAGTCACGTTTGAATTGAACGCACTTTACTCACAACCACGTTTTATGGACTGTCCTCCATTAATCCACGGGCCAATATTAATCCACTCAAAAAGGTGAAAAATGGAGGTAATATAATAATCCAGAACGTTGCTCTGAAGCAATACAGCAGGGGTCACCAACCTTTTTGAAAGCAAGAGCTACTTCTTGGGTACTGATTAATGCGAAGGGCTACCAGTTTGATACACACTTAAATAAATTGCCAGAAATAGCCAATTTGCTCAATTTACCTTTAACTCAATGTTATTATTAATAATTAATGATATTTACACTTAATTGAACGGTTTAAAAGAGGAGAAAACACGAAAAAAAATGACAATTAAATTTTGAAACATAGTTTATCTTCAATTTCGACTCTTTAAAATTCAAAATTCAACCGAAAAAAAGAAGAGAAAAACTAGCTAATTTGAATCTTTTTGAAAAAATTAAAAAAATAATTTATGGAACATCATTACTAATTTTTCCTGATTAAGATTAATTTAAAAATTTTGATGACATGTTTTAAATAGGTTAAAATCCAATCTGCACTTTGTTAGAATATATAACAAATTGGATCAAGCTATATTTCTAACAAAGACAAATCATTATTTCTTCTAGATTTTCCAGAACAAAAATTTTAAAAGAAATTCAAAACACTTTGAAATAAGATTTAAATTTGATTCTACAGATTTTCTAGATTTGCCAGAATAATTTTTTTGAATTTTAATCATAATAAGTTTGAAGAAATATTTCACAAATATTCTTTGTCGAAAAAACAGAAGCTAAAATGAAGAAGTAAATTAAAATACATGTTTTAGTCTTTACAATAAAAAAAAATAATTACTTGAACATTGATTTAAATTGTCAGGAAAGAAGAGGAAGGAATTTAAAAGGTAAAAAGGTATATGTGTTTAAAAATCCTAAAATCATTTTTAAGGTTGTATTTTTTCTCTAAAATTGTCTTTCTAAAAGTTATAAGAAGCAAAGTAAAAAAATAAATGAATTTATTTAAACAAGTGAAGACCAAGTCTTTAAAATATTTTCTTGGATTTTCAAATTCTATTTGAGTTTTGTCTCTCTTAGAATTAAAAATGTCGAGCAAAGCGAGACCAGCTTGCTAGTAAATAAATACAATTTAAAAAATAGAGGCAGCTCACTGGTAAGTGCCGCTATTTGAGCTATTTTTAGAACAGGCCAGCGGGCTACTCATCTGGTCCTTACGGGCTACCTGGTGGGCACCGCGTTGGTGACCCCTGCAATACAGCCTCCACTCACACAGTCTTTCAGTTCCTTCTGCCAAAACCGTTGATTCGGGACTTACCACAACCTTCTTGGCCTCTGCTTCTTTCTTGGCGTCCGTGGCGGCCTTCTTAAACGCTAACAAGACCTCACGGCAGTCCTCCAGGTGGGCCTCAGGCTCCCAGGTGTCGTCGTCGGAGCAGTAACCTTTCCAGCGCACCCTGTAGAGCACCTCGCCCTGGAACACATTTCACACAGCCCATGAGCAATACTAAAGTCATCATTTGCAACCTCGAAATGATCATTTCAGCCCTCACGGGGTTTCCCCCACGTGTAAGGTAATTGATCGTGGGGGCCGGCCACGGCAAAAGTGAAGGCTTCTGATATGAAAATAAATGAAATCTAATGTGTTGTAGCGTCCAGAAGAAGTCACATCAAGTCTGACGCACTTTCACTTTCACTTTCATTTCAATCTTATGCAAACAACAGGCCCAATTCCAACTTGTATTCCCACTGGGGTTGTCTTGATACCGACATTATGGTATCAGTACCGGCACCGATATGTATTTTGATACTTTTCAAAATAAAGGGGAATACAAAAAAAAGGTAAAGAAGAAACCGAATGTTGTGATGATGCAAGAAATATGCACGGGATTGTGTGAAGCGAAAGGCAGCCTGTCTGCGATGTGGACGTACCGAAAATTCCAGACTATAAACCGCTACTTTTTTCCTACGCTTTGAACCATGCGGATAATTCGAGACCTTTTTTTCGCTGGCAGCCATAGTGCATAAACCGGTAGTTGTTTTTTTAAACAAGCAAATACTCTGAATATAAGTGTTATTGTTTGTGCTACGGCGCCATCTTTTGGCGGGGGGTTTGGGGGGCGGGGTTTGGTGGTAGCGGGGGTGTATATTGTAGCATCCTGGAAGAGTTAGTGCTGCAAGGGGTTCTGGGTATTTGTTCTGTTGTGTTTTAGGGCTGCAACAACTAATCGATTAAATCGATTATAAAAATAGTTGGTGATTAATTTAGTCATCGATTCGTTGGATCTATGCTAAGCGCATGCGCACAGGCAATTTTTTTTTTGTAAAATGTATTTTTTTATTTTTATAAACCTTTATTTATAAACTGCAACATGTACAAACAGTTGAGAAACAATAATCAAAATAAGTATGGTACCAGTATGCTGTTTTTTTTCAATAAAATACTGGAAAGGATAGAAATGTAGTTTGTCTCTTTTATCCGATTGTTAATCGAAGTAATAATCGACAAATTAATCGATTATCAAATTAATCGTTAGTTGCAGCTCTATTGTGTTTATGTTGTGTTACGGTGCGGATGTTCTCACGAAACGGGTTTGTCATTCTTGTTTGGTGTGGGTTCACAGTGTGGCGCATATTTGTAACAGTGTTAAAGTTGTTTATACGGCCACCCTCAGAGTGACCTGTATGGCTGTTGACCAAGTATGTCTTGCATTCACTTATGTGTGTGTGAAAGCCGCATATATTACGTGACGGGGCCGGCACGCTGTTTGTATGGAGGAAAAGCGGACGTGATGACAGGTTGTAGAGGACGCTAAAGGCAGTTCCTTTAAGGCACGCCCCCAATATTGTTGTCCGGGTGGAAATCAGGAGAATGGTTGCTCTGGGAGATTTTTGGGAGGGCCACTGAAATTCAGGAGTCTCCCGGGAAAATCGGGAGGGTTTGGCAAGTATGCCCTACGTCCGTGTTTTACCGGATATGTACCGCTTCGTACAGTGGCGTTTTAAAAAGTCATTAATTTTACTTTTTGAAACCGATACCGATAATTTCAGATATTACATTTTAAAGCATTTATCGGACATATCTACTCTCTACCTCTAACAACCAAAAAGCTGTGAAAACGATAATGTTGTGTTCCAAATTTAAATTATTTACTGAAATTGTATGAGCCTATGGCTTTGCAGTTTGCTTGTTTTATATATATATCAGTGTTTCCCACACATTCATTTATTTGTGGCGGCCCGCCACGAAAGAATTAAGGCCGCCACAAATAAAAAAAATATTTTACATTTCTTTGTCCTGTCCAGCTTCTCAGGCAAATCATATACTTGATGTACATGCCCATATCGGCTGTTCAGATTTACTTTACAAAAGAGAAGTGTAAGATCAAGATTTTTGGAGCTCTTTGTTCAGTGGATCAGATGTTTGATGAAGCTTTGTGTCTATCTACCACCACTACTGTTTTCTGTTTATTTATTACTGACTGTGGCAGGACACCTCTGCCTCTGTTTCACTTTATGTTGCTGGTAAATAATATGGTTGTAGTAGTAGGCTAAAGTTAAATTATTTAGTATGCACTAATTAAAGGGGCAGAGCTTTAAGAGACATTTTAGCTTTTATATTTTTATAAGATATATTTTTTGTAAGAACCACAATTAATAAATATATTTCAGTGAATAACTTATTGTTCAAATCTGTATATAAATATGTACATAAAGTGTTGTAATTATATTGTAAAATGGATGGATGGATGTTTAAAACAAAACTGTTATTAATTAGTAAGTATACATTTTTTGAGCCTTTTTAGAGAAAATCATATCATTGTAGTAAATTATGCAAATTACTCGATTATGTCATAGTGACCACGCCCCCACCGCCACAGGTATCTTGGCAGTTTATGGGAAACACTGTATATATATATATATATATATATATATATATATATATATATATATATATATATATATATATATATATATATATATATATATATATATATAGGGCAGCACGGTGGCTAGTGCATGTGCCTATATATATATATATATATATATATATATATATATATATATATATAGGGCAGCACGGTGGCTAGTGCATGTGCCTCGAAGGTCCTAAGTAGTCTTGAGTTCAATCCCGGGCTCGGGATCTTTCTGTGTGGAGTTTGCATGTCCTCCCCGTGACTGCTTGGGTTCCCTCCGGGTACTCCGGCTTCCTCCCACCTCCAAAGACATGCACCTGGGGATAGGCCCCTCCCACCTCCAAAGACATGCACCTGGGGATAGGTTGATTGGCAACACTAAATGGTCCCTAGTGTGTGAATGTTGTCTGTCTATCTGTGTTGGCCCTGTGATAAGGTGGCGACTTGTCCAGGGTGTACCCCACCTACCGCCCGAATGCAGCTGATATAAGCTCCAGCACCCCCCGTGACTTCAAAAGGGACAAGCGGTAGAAAATGGATGGATGGATGGATATATATATATCAATCAATCAATCAATCATCCATCCATTTGCTACCGCTTATTCCCTTCGGGGTCGCGGGGGGTGATGGAGCTTATCTTAGCTGCATTCGGGCGGAAGGCGGTGTACACCCTGGACATGTCGCCACCTCATCACAGGGCCAACACAGATAGACAGACAACATTCACACACTAGGGACCATTTAGTGTTGCCAATCAATCTATCCCCAGGTGCATGTCTTTGGGGGTGGGAGGGGCCTATCCCCAGGTGCATGTCTTTGGAGGTGGAAGGAAGCCGGAGTACCCAGAGGGAACCCACGTAAAAAATAAATAAATAAATACAAATAACAACGGCACATTATTTGCTGTTTGTTACTACTGGTTTGCTAAAAATATTTTCAACCATATTAGGTGAAATGACATCTTCTCCCAGGGCACACCAGACAATATCTCACCGCACATTTGGTGTGCCGCGGCACAGTGGTTGATAAACACTGATCCAGATGATGAGATATTGTCGCTGCAAACACGATGCTGCATAAAGGTGAGCAATAAAGGCCTCAGTGGTGATGTTAGTCAGGCTCCATAAAGGTGATGTTAGTTAGTTAGGCTCCATAAAGGCCTCGGTGTTGATGCAATATGTTGTTAGCATGTAGCTAGCTAGCCTCACCTCCTCCACTCGCATTTCAATGATCCTCTCCACCTCGTACACATCTTCCTCCTCGTCTTGCTCGCTTTCCACGGGCTCCTTTTTCACTATCACGCCCTCCATTGCGGCGGCCGGTAGAGCCAAGTGCGGTGTCGAGGCCGTGGCCGAGCAGCAGCGACGCGGGGGTGGATGGACCTGTGGCCTCGGCGACGAGCTAACAGGCTAAGCTAACTGGTTAGCACTGGTTGTCGCTACCGAGCTAGCGCTCACACTAGCCCCGCCCCTCACCGTGATGCCTTCACGTGCAAGTCGGAATTTCCAGCACGGAGCCCGTTAAATCCAGGGGTGTCCAAACTTTTTCCACTGAAAAATCAATGCACGCGGGCGCCATTTTGATATTTTTCATTTTCAATACCAATATATACATTTATACTACAACATTTATACAAGAGGTTCAGCAGCCTCCGTAGCAGAACCTCCAGGTTCTGTAACAGCTTCTTCCCTCAGGCCGTAAGACTCTTGAACGCATCATAATAATCCCCTCAATTCCCCCCAAAAATGGATGAAGTGTCTGGAATATAAAGACAATACAACATTCATCCATAAACCTGGATGCATATGCAAAAGTGCAATATATTTATCTGTACAGTAATCTATTTATTTATATCTGCACCTTATTGCTCTTTTATCCTGCACTACCATGAGCTAATGCAACGAAATTCCGTTCTTATCTGTACTGTAAAGTTCACATTTGAATGACAATAAAAGGAAGTCTAAGTCTATATATTACAACATATAGGTTCCCCTCAAGTTTTTCTTTTTTATATATATATATATATATATATATATATATATTTTTTTTTTTTAAATTTTATAAACCTTTATTTATAAATTGCAACATTTACAAACAGTTGAGAAATAATAATCAAAATAAGAACAAAAACAGTACAAAACAGGGGGTTGTACAAGTCCTCTCTGGGGCGAGGGGGGTACTAGGATGACAGGGGATGCAAAACAATAACAGTGCAATACTTTTTCATAACATAGTCACTACTGCCTAGTTTCTTTATTATATTCTTATTTTACTGTTATATTTTTATTCTCATTGTTGCTTTTTATTTTTATTCTATTGTAATATTTTTCAATTTTGTTTCCATTTATACCCCCATTGTTTACTTTTTACGTTTTACTTTTTAAATTCAATCTCAATTTTGTACGCTGCTGGAATTTAAATTTTCCTGAGGGAACTCTCCTGAAGGAATCAATAAAGTACTATCTATCTATCTATCTATCTATCTATCTATCTATCTATCTATCTATCTATCTATCTATCTATCTATCTATCTATCTATCTATCTATCTATCTATCTATCTATCTATCTATCTATCTATCTATCTATCTCTCTCTCTATATATATACATATATATATATTAGGGCTGCAACTAACGATTAATTTGATAATCGATTAATCTGTTGATTATTACTTCGATTAATCGATTAATAATCGGATAAAAGAGACAAACTACATTTCTATCCTTTCCAGTATTTTATTGGGAAAAAAACAGCATACTGGCACCATACTTATTTTGATTATTGTTTCTCAGCTGTTTGTACATGTTGCAGTTTATAAATAAAGGTTCATAAAAAAGATAAAATAAAAAATAAATAAATAAAAAATTGCCTCTGCGCATGCGCATAGCATAGATCCAACGAATCGATGACTAAATTAATCGCCAACTAATTTTATAATCGATTTAATCGATTAGTTGTTGCAGCCCTAATATATATATATATATATATATATATATATATATATATATATATATATATATATATATATATATATATATATATATATATATATATATATATATATATATATATCAAACAAAGTGCAAGGCCATAGGCTCACACAATTTAAGGCACAAAAAACAGGTCGGGTATTGAGGAACTTACATTTATGAATATAAAACTTAGCCAATAGTAGGCTCCCCTCAAGTTTGGTCTCAGTCATAAAAATGATATACATAACTCCAATATTTAGCGCTTAAATCTCAGGGTGTAGCTGCCATTATGATGTGCACTCCTCTTTTCTAATGACCGTAAGTCTTCAACTATACCAAGTCTTTCAATGCTTGGAATCGGCGCTTTTGCATGATATACTAGTTACTATGGTCATCTAATTAGTTACTATGGTCATCTAATTAGTTACTACAGTCATCTAATTAGTTACTATGGTCATCTAATCAGTTACTACAGTCATCTAATTCGTTGAATGAATTGATTTACGTGGACCCCGACTTAAACAAGTTGAAAAACTTATTGGGGTGTTACCATTTAGTGGTCAATTGTACGGAATATGTACTGTACTGTGCAATCTACTAATAAAAGTTTCAATCAATCAATCAATCAGTTGCTATGATCATCAAATTAGTTGCTATGGTCATCTAATTAGTTACTATGGTCATCTAATTAGTTACTATGGCCATCTAATGAGTTACCATGGTCATCTAATTAGTTACTATGGCCATCTAATGAGTTACCATGGTCATCTAATTAGTTACAATGGTCATCTAATGAGTTACTATGGTAATGTAAGTCACAGCAGCTCAGAGGAGGTACCAAGCAGTGTGGGTGGGGAGCGTTTCCACAGAGTGTTTCCAGAGCCTGAAATGTGGGTGTCAGGAACAGACGCGGAAGGAGATTTTTACAAGAAAGTTCTAAAGCTTAGTGATGTATCACATATATCAGATTGTAGGTGTTTTTGTTTTGTTTACCCTTCGTGTTCATATTTCGCTGTGTTTGTTGCAATTTTTGTTGCGTTTTGCTTGATTGTAAAATATGTGGATGGAGAGGGGGTGTGACGTTCATATGTTGTCAATATTCAGTGTTTTATCCTTCATAGTTAATATTGTAAATCCCACTTTCTTTATTTTCATGTACATTCTGGGTGTCTCATTCAGTAAAAAAATGGAAAATTCCATTCCGTTATTTAACGTTTTTAGCATTCAATCAGACTTTATTGAGAGGTTTTGTATTAGTGTTCCTAAAAATAGATATACCGGCCCCCAGACAATTTTTTTCTCTAAATTTGGTCCCCTGAGTTTAGGGATGTCCGATAATGGGTTTTTGCCGATATCCGATATTCCGATATTGTCCAACTCTTTAATTACCGATACCGATATCAACCGATATATACAGTCGTGGAATTAACACATTATTATGCCTAATTTGGACAACCAGGTATGGTGAAGATAAGGTACTTTTAAAAAAATTAATAAAATAAAATAAGATAAATACATTAAAAACATTTTCTTGAATAAAATAGAAAGTAAAACAATATAAAAACAGTTACATAGAAACGAGTAATGAATGAAAATGAGTAAAATAACTGTTAAAGGTTAGTACTATTAGTGGAGCAGCAGCACGCACAATCATGTGTGCTTACGGACTGTATCCCTTGCAGACTGTATTGATATATATTGATATATAATGTAGGAAGCAGAATATTAATAACAGAAAGAAACAACCCTTTTGTGTGAATGAGTGTAAATGGGGGAGGGAGGTTTTTTGAGTTGGTGCACTAATTGTAAGTGTATCTTGTGTTTTTTATGTGGATTTAATAAAAAAAAAAAAAAAATTAAAAAAAAAAAACCGATACAGATAATAAAAAAAACGATACCGATAATTTCCGATATTACATTTTAACGCATTTATCTCGACCTGAGTTCAAATAATTGCCCAGGCCTGCTCTTTGTACTTGACTCTTACCTCAACACGACGGGAGCGCCCCCGTGTGGACAAATGGCGAAGGCGAAAGCCTGTTCCTTCACAACGACACACACACAACAAGCCGATTGCGTCATCAAGAGTCACGTGACATGACAGCACGAAGGCTGCAGGCCATGACGTCACAAAGGCCTCCATGTCCCTGCTGCAGTGGGCTCAGCTTTTGTTGGCTTCATTTGGCAAAGTAGCTGACCTCCAAGAAAAGCCAGATGAGCAACCGCCATCTCCCCGCCGAGGAGGATGATCTCTACTCTGGCTACAACGACTTCAATCCACTTTTTGACTGCAAGGTGACTTTTAGTCTTTGCGTTAGTTCGCGCCCTGAAAGTGTGAATAATGAGTGTTTTTGGTTGAAGGAGCTGGAGAACGATGTGGGCTTCCAAGAAGCCATCAGGAGCAGCCACGGAAGAAAGCCCCTCATGCAGCCGGTGTGTTTTTAAAGATGTTACACTTTTTGACAAGGCTCACAGAGTCCTCACATTTTCTAGATTACCGGGCATCTTCCTGACATCACCACAGGGGGGCGACCTTTAAGTTCTTCCTCTGGAGTAAGTACACTGTCTTACAGTACATCGCTGCTATTTGCCAAAAAATGAACACATGTATAAAATACATTTAACATTGGTTCAAATTAAATATTACACAATAACAATTACAGGCTTGTCAAAGCATCTTCCTGCTGGAAAACGTTGAGTCAATTGACTAGTAATACTGCACCCCCTGCTGGATTCATAGCAGCACTTTTTCCCTGTACAGATAGTGCAGGGGTCGGCAACCCAAAATGTTGAAAGAGCCATATTGGACCAAAAATACAAAAACAAATCTGTCTGGAGCCTCAAAAAATTAAAAACCATATTACATATAGACAGTGTGTCATGAGATATAAATTGAATTAAGATGACTTAAAGGAAACTAAATGACCTCAAATATAGCTACAAATGAGGCATAATGCTGCAATATGTACATATAGCTAGCCTAAATAGCATGTTAGCATCGATTAGCTTGCAGTCATGCAGTGACCAAATATGTCTGATTAATACTCCACACAAGTCAATAACATCAACAAAACTCACCTTTGTGCATTCCCGCACAACGTTGAAAGTTTGGTGGACAAAATGAGACCGAAAAAGAAGTGGCATAAAACACGTTCTAGAAAGTCGGAGAAAGTTATACATGTAAACAAACTACGGTGAGTTCAAGGACAGCCAAAATTAGTAGGACAAAACGGCGCTCGCCAAATACTCGAATCAGTGAAGCATGTTTAATATAAACAGTGTACTTTATAACAATTAGGGAGGTTTGTGTCATGTTTTTCCTTCTACAAAAACCATATGAACACAAAAAGTATATATTTTTTCCCCTCATCTTTTTCCATTTTTCATACATTTTTGAAAAAGCTCCAGAGAGCCACTAGGGCGGCGCTAAAGAGCCGCATGCGGCTCGCCGACCCCCGAGATAGTGCCATCAAAACCACTTCCTATTCAGGTTTCACCACACACAACCCATTTACAATTTAATCACAATTGTGAGCAAATGAGCAACGTTTTGGAATGTTACCTCTTCAATAAAGAAATGTCCAGAGAAAGGTAAGGTCTGTTTTCAACTGAGACGTCAAATATCATCGATGTGTATGCTGTGGACAGAAGAAGGGAAAAAAACGCGATAGAAAATCATAGACACTTCCAAACCCTTATACACTATATTGCCAAAAGCATTTGGCCACCCATCCAAATGATGAGAATCAGGTGTCCTAATCACTTGGCCCGGTGTATCAAATCAAGCACGTAGGCATGGAGACTGTTTCTACAAACATTTGTGAAAGAATGGGCCGCTCTCAGTGATTTCCAGCGTGGAATTGTCATAGGATGCCACCCATGCAACAAATCCAGTCGTGAAATTTCCTTGCTCCTAAATATTCCAAAGTCAACTTTGTTGTAAGAAAAGTGAAGAGTTTGGGAACAACAGCAACTCAGCCACCAAGTGGTAGTCCAGGTAAACTGACAGAGAGGTCAGCATAGTGCAAAGACTTTCTGCACAGTCAGTTGCTTCAGAGCTCCAAACTTCATGTCACCTTCCAATTAGCCCACGTACAGTACGCAGAGAGCTTCATGGCCGTGCAGCTGTGTCTAAGCCATACATCACCAAGTCCAATGCAAAGCGTGGGATGCAGTGGTGTAAAGCACGTCGACGCCTTCTCTGGACTGATGAATCACACTTTTCCATCTGGCAATCTGATGGACCAGTCTGGGTTTGGAGGTTGCCAGGAGATCGCAAAATTTCTGACTGCATTGTGCCGAGTGTGAAATTTGGTGGAGGAGGAATTATGGTGTGGGGTTGTTTTTGGGGAGTTGGGCTTGGCCCTTTAGTTCCGGTGAAAGGAACTTTGAATGCTCCAGGTTACCAAAACATTTTGGACAATTCCATGGGATGGCACTTCAAGTTCATATGCGAGTAAAGGCAGGTGCAGGCCTGGCCCTAACCAATCTGGCGCCCTAGGCAAGATTTTAGGTGGCGCCCCCCCCCCCCCCACATCGGCAGTGAAGTGTATATACTCACAAGAAACCGAATAGCTTTGTCTTTGACCTTTTTTTTTACTTAAAGAAAGCAAATTAACATATTATAGGAGAATGTTATGTTATGATTATCTTTAACCGAATCACAGCAGTGCTCAAATTAAAAAACAGCTTTCCCTCTCATGTGATATTGCTTAATTAACATCAATGATGTGCACTTTAACAACTAAGCTTACAACTATACCTAATATATAAAGGGGTGGAAAAGTGACTATTACCTGCAGGGCAAACATTAGCTAACCAGAAGGCAATAACAATGTCAACAAAAAACACCTGCTTAAAATATCTAATACAAATGTCCCTGAAGAATGTAAGGTGGGAGTACTGTAATTACCTAACGTTACATTATTATTTTCCATAACAATTTAGCCCCTTCCACAATATTAACCCGACGTTAAAACAGAACTAGCTATTTATCGATTAGCAATTGCCGAATCATGTAACATTAGCTTAATGCTAAAAAGCCAGGTTACTATCACATTCTGTAACAGACAAATAATTTCATGTAGGCTAACGTTACCTACCTGCTACCTCTGTCTTTTTCTCATTTCTCCTCCTCTTCTTTTCTATTTTTTCTTCCCTGAGCACCTGACAGTTTTGGCCGTTTTGACATCTTGTGTTGATTTTTTGATGTGGTAAGAGTCATGATACGGGAAGGGAGGGGGCGCACCGTGCGGGGGAATGGGGCGTGGTGTAATGTTGTAACAAATAATATTTCTATTAAATAGGCTTTACTTTGCATTTTAATTAACGTGGGATTATTTTTTGTATTTAGAAATAATAGTACCAACTTTTTTTCTTTTTTTTCCTCCAACATTTGTGGCACTGACGTGGCGCCCCCTGATGGACGGCGCCCTTAGCATTTGCCTATACGGCCTATGCCACGGGCCGGCCCTGGGCAGGTGGCCAAATACTTTTGGCAATATAGTGTATCTGCTTCAGGAATGTTGTGGGTTGGACTGAAATAGCACTAACATCTGATTTTGAACTGGAATGTTTTGGTTAAACGTTGACAAAGGCAGCAATACAGCATCAATCACGAAAGAAACCCATTTGGAAGGTAACCTTTGACTAGAAGACAAATACAATATAAATTAGCGCTCTTCGGCATCACACCGGTCTCATGTTCTTGGGCTGCGTGGGGATAGGGTGTAAGAAGAACCAAGCACAGCTATCTCCGCAGGGCCTGAGGAATTTAGTAGCGGTCTCGAAAAGTGATATTTAGACAAAAACAGGAACATGCAATGAAGAGAAGCAATACAACATAAATCACATCAGGACTGTTACTAAGACTAACATTGTTGTTGGACTAGAGATTACTGAAATATTCATTTCAAAACACCAACCACGAATAGGCGAGGCTCTACTGTGCTGTAATCTGATGTGCTTGCCTGTAGTCTAGGACCCCCATGCTGCCCATTAGCAGACCAGTGACAGGAGCCGTGCAGGTAAGAGGAGCTAGTTGTGTCATAGTCCAGCATATGTCTGCAGCATGGAAGTATAAAATACACTTATTTCTTCTACTCCAGCAGAGCAGTGTCGCTCGCCCCATGTCAGCCATCAGTGCAGCAGGTTACTCCTCCTCCCCGACCCGCTGTGAGTTCCATATTTAGCACTTCTATTTCTCCTGTCACGCAGCGCCTACCTTGAAAAAGCCCCAAGACGAATAACACTGCTTCCATTTACACTACCTTTGAGGCATCAACTGCCAGGTTTAAGCACCGAACTATCTATTAAACAGAACAAGAAGCAAGGAATCAGGCAGAGACAGAGTTCAATTTTGCTCATGAGGAGAAACGCATGGAGCTGCACACTCAGTTACAGTCTCACCCTACGCTCTGAGGAACAGTCCCCGTGCTCCTCTATTTATTTAGTTTAGGACGTTCCCTAGTTACATCGCTGAGGCTGCTTCTAAAGGGAGGGGTCACACATTATGCGAGCAGCTCAGCACGCACAATACGTGATTATTCAGAACGGAGTGTGCTGGGGGACGTTGTGATTGCGCCCTGTCTCTGCTTTGTCTGCTTGCTGTTGATATGCTTGGTGTTCGTTGAGGTGCTGGTTCGTCCTTTGGCTGTTAGCAAACTGAAAGACAGGAAACATCTGCGGCGAGGCAACTCCTCACATGCAGTGGAAGATAACAAGTTGTGTGCCCTTGCACGAGAAGAAAAAGTACAGCTTGAGCCCAATAGATAATAACTAGAGCGACGGCCTTTAAGCATAAGAGTTGTGTGATAACTTACATTAAATTATTCTAACATCAACACATAAGTAAAATGACCGGAGTCCAAACCAAAAAAAAAAAGTAAAAGTATCTAATCAGTCAAATATTATTTCAGAATCAGAAACAGAATCAGAATCAGAATCGTTTTATTGCCATTGTTTGAGAACGGGTTCACAAACTAGGAATTTTTCTTGAATTTTTCTATAAAAAGAGCTGTGACTGAGCTATCAGATAGACTTAGAAGGGATTCAAGGAATTCAAGGAGCTGCTGTTAGGAGTTCTTGTTCATTTGCCTGATGGCCGAGGGGAAAAAACTGTTCAGGTGGCGGGAGGTGTGGGTCTGGATGGAGCGTAGTCTCCTGCCTGAGGGGAGAGGGGAGAATAGTGTGTGTCCAGGGTGAGGAGTCAGCTGTGATCCGACCCACACGCCTCCTGGTGGTCCTGGAGGAGAACAAGTCCTGGAGGGATGGGAGCTTGCAGCCAATCACCTTCTTTAGATATCCCTTACTCACAGGTGTGTCTCGAAGGGCAGCACAAACCACAAAGAATTCACTGGTCAGAACCCACTCCCTGAGTGACCGGCTGCAATGGATCCACGGATCAGCCCTCTTAATCCACAGCCACCTTCTCTGCGGCTTCGTTTGCAGATTTAATGGCCTTCTTCCTTTCTGCCCCTACAATGCCCAATCGACTCAGGACTTTGCACAGAGAGCGTCCTGCAAAACCCCTACAACCAACTTCTATAGGCTCATAGAAGGTTCACCAGCCTCTCTTCCTGCACTCCTCCACCAGTTCCTGGTACTTAGCGCGTTTCCTCTCATTGGCTTCCTCAATATGTTCTTCCCAAGGCACCGTAAGTTCCAGAATGAGCAGGTGTCTTGAACCCTCAGAGGTAATGATCATGTCTGGACGGAGAGTTGTTGTTGCAATGTGTTGGGGGAACCTCAGCTGCTTTCCTAGGTCGACCTGCAGCTGTCAGTCAGATGCCGTGTGGAGGAGGCCTGTTAAGTGTAGTGCTCGGGGTTTCTCTCCAGCTTTGATGAAGGGGACTACCTTCTTTGGTTCTTGCTGGTGCTAATGGCTGATACTACGCTCTCAGCAATTGCCTTAAGCACCTGGCCATGGCGCCAACGATAGCGACCATCCGCCAGGGCCTTTGGGCAGCAGCTGAGGATGTGTTCTATAGAGCCTCTTCCAGAACACAGAAGACACGAAGGTGTCTCGCTCTTCCCCCCAGACATGGAGGTTTGCTGGGCTTGGCAAGGTGTTGTAGACTGCCTGCACCAGGAAACTCGATGGAAATCTGCCTGCAAGATGTTTGTCCAGCTGCAGTGCTCCCACCTTGTCCATGCTCCCAGTTGCCTACTGCCCTGCTTACTCGCTCTTCCTCCACATCTGCTCAGACCTCTTCCTGGATTAGGTGGTGTCTTTCCTTTCCGTAGGTCTGGCTGATCAGGGTCTTTGGGAAGTAGCCCAAGCCTGCTCTCCTTGTTGCTATGGTGCCCGCCAGTGCCTTTTGTCTCAGGCGTGACTCTGCCACCTCGACTGCTTTCCGTAATAAATATTAATAAATAAAAACATAAAATGGTATGAATAATAGTAGTAATAATAGCAATTAATAACATCGGAAATAACAGAAAAAAAGTATGACTGTTAAGATTTGCCTGTTTTCATCAAATATTGCTCCATTCATTGTTAGTAGGAGTAACCGGATCATGTCTTTAGCCTTAGCTTTTGACCCTCTGGGCCAGTCCAGAGGCCCCGCACCCCCACTTGAAGAAAAGAAAGACGACGCGTGAGTTTTTATTCAATAATGATCAGACTTTATTCTATTAAGATGGTTTCTGGCCATCTAGTCATCAAAATGATGTTGCAGGTATGTGGAGAAGATCAAGATGCTGGAGAAGAAAGTGAACGACTTGACAACCGAGAGCTGCATGGCACAAAGTGTAGGAAACTCCCAACTGGTCAGACGCACGAAATGAAACCGAGCATTGAAGTCTTTTCATCTTTGCGCAGACTGATGGTAAGATAGTTTGTGTGATGGCAGGCTCTGGAAAAAGCCAAAGAGGCTGAGAGGAAGGAAAGAGCGCTGGTCCGACAGAGGGAGCAGTCTGACAGTGCAGAACAAACCAACATAGATCGGACCTACGCTGTAAGTGCACCTTCATGCTTGTAGGACTTTGCTCAAGGGCACCTCTGGAAGTGCTCTTGTCCATGTCCTGATGTTACTGATCACCAGAAGAAATGCTGCCCTGTCAGGTTCTTCTCAACCTGGCTAACCAGTATGAAAACAATGAGATGTATCCTGAAGCCCTGAGCAGCTACCAGCTCATTGTGAAGAACAAGATGTTTACTAACGAAGGCGAGCTAAAGGGCTGCTCTCCAGGTCGTCTAAAGGTGAACCTGGCCAACATCTTTGTCAAGCAGAAGAACTACCCCAAAGCCATCAAATTCTACCGCATGGCGCTGGACCACATCTCGGACGACTACAAGGAGATGAGGATCAAGATCATGCAGAACATCGGCACGGTCTTCGTCCTGTTGGGCCAGTACCCGGACGCCATCACGTCCTTTGAGCACATCATGAGTGAGAGTCCCAACATCAGGACGGGCTACAACCTCATCCTGTGCTACTACGCCAGCAGAGACGGGGACGGCATGAAGATCGCCTTCCAGAAGCTGCTCTCTGTCCCGCTGGGCATCGACGACGAAGACAAGTACATCTCGGCTAATGTGAGTGACGCATGTGCAGCTGCCACCTAGTAGTGGCTCTTAGGACAACTGCAGTGTTCACCATAATCTGTTCAAGAGTCAAACTGTAGTGGACTCTTGTCTTTCAGGACGACATCAAATCCAACATGTTGATTGAGGCCATTAAGGATGACAAGCTCCACCAAATGGAGAGAGAGTTGTAAGAAAACCGTATTTGAACACATGCTTGACATTTTCTAAAATTTCCACCCCGGTTGCTACGCTGCAGGAAAGCTCGGGCTGAGAAGTACGTGATGACGGCCGCCAAGCTCATTGCGCCGGCCATCGAGTCTTCTTTCGCTGCTGGATTTGACTGGTTGGTTTGAATAACTCCGAAAACTGAAGCCATGCAGATGAATTGTAAGTTTGACTTGGTTGTTTTGGATAAAAGGTGTGTTGACTTGGTGAAGAGCTCTCCGTACGTGGAGCTGGCCAACGACCTGCAGTTGAAAAAGGCCATGACTTTCTTCAGACAGATGCACTTTGACCAGGTGAGAAGCTCCTTTTTCCTGACTCACTTCAATGGATGACTCACGTCAATGGATAGCAGACATCTTTGCCTGTGTCGTCAAGGCCATGAAAATCTTAAAGGAAGTAGCCAAGCAGGACAGCAGAGTAAAGAGCGCCGCCTCGAACAACCTCTGCAGCCTCTATATCCTGGTAGGCCTTCAGATTCCATCAGAATGACTGAACAATTTCCCTTGTGGATCAATAAAGTTTGTCTAAGAAAGGAGTAAAGCTTGGATGACCTGTTTTTTCCCCCTAATGTTCCATTCCAGGAGAAGGACTACGAGCAGGCTGAGAGATACGCAGATCTGGCCATGAACGCGGACCGCTACAACCCAGGAGCTTTTGTGTGCAAGGGCAACACCGAGTTTGTCAAACAGGATTATGTGAAGGCAGCAGAGTTCTTCAAAGAAGCTCTGAGGAACGACTCCTCCTGCACCGAGGCCCTCAGAAACCTGGGTAACAGCAGCACCGTCCACAAACACCACAGAGTGGACAAAATGTATGTTTTTGGTCTCCTTTCTCCAAGGTCTGACGTACAAGAAGTTGAATCGTCTGGAGGACGCTCTGGACTGCTTCCTGAAGCTCCACGCCATTCTCAGGGATAGTGCCGAGGTCATGTATCAGCTGGCCGACACGTATCCGTCTCGATATCACGCCGAGTGCATGTATCTATTGGAGTAAAACCCTTTGAACGTGTTCATGGATTTGCCTTTGACAAGAGTGTGTCAGCTATGAGCTTCTGGAGGATCCCCAGCAGGCCGTGGAGTGGCTGATGCAGGTCATCAGCGTGGTGCCCAACGACCCCAAGGCTTTGGCCAAACTGGGAGATCTGCACGACCTGGATGGGGACAAGTCCCAGGCGTTGCACTACTACTGTGAGGTACAAAGCTTAGTGTTCAAACCTCAATGATGAGTTTTTCACATCCTGATCTCTCACCGCACAGTCCTTCCGCCTCTTTCCTTGCAACATGGGAGTGATCGAGTGGCTGGCGGCCTACTACGTCCAGACGCAGCTCTACGAGAAGGCCATCCAGTACTTTGAGAGAGCCATACTCGTGCAGTGAGTCACCCTCATGGTGCTTTCTCATTTCGTAGTTTGTTTTGCTTGTCTTCAAGGTGCTCACAGGCGCCAGCGTACTGAGGCAGAGCGTAGGCCACGGGGAATGTTTCTCTAGTCGTAGTTTCCTGTGAAATGTGGAAAATCCGGTTGTCTGCTTTTGAGTACGACGAAGATGTGACGTTCGCGAACGAATCATGTCTTTTGAACTGGCCCTTTTAAGTGAACAATGATTTCCAGTTGTGAGCCGTTCGTTTGGGATCCGTTTTTTAATACACACGCAAATTTAGCCTAGGCAATTGCCCACTCACACATGTCGGATTTATTCCAGAATGTAGTGAAATAAAATTAATTAAAGAGACTTCATGTCAGATTTATTCCAGAATGTAGTGGAATAAGATGAATGAAAGAGGCTTCATGTCAGATTTATTCCAGAATATAGTGGAATAAAATGAATTAAAGAGGCTTCATGTCAGATTTATTACGGAATGTAGTGGAATAAAATGAATTAAAGAGGTTTCATGTCAGATTTATTCCAGAATGTAGTGGAATAAAATGAATTAAAAAGGCGTCATGTCAGATTTATTCCAGAATGTAGTGGAATAAAATGAATTATAAAGGCGTCATGTCAGATTATTCCAGAATGTAGTGAAATAAGATTAATGAAAGAGGCTTCATGTCAGATTTATTCCAGAATGTAGTGAAATAAAATGAATGAAAGAGGCTTCATGTCAGATTTATTTCAGAATGTAGTGGAATAAAATGAATTATAAAGGCGTCATGTCAGATTTATTCCAGAATATAGTGGAATAAAATTAATTAAAGAGGCTTCATGTCAGATTTATTACGGAATGTAGTAAAATAAGATTAATGAAAGAGGTTCATGTCAGAATTATTCCAGAATATAGTGGAATAAAATGAATTAAAGAGGCTTCATGTCAGATTTATTACAGAATGTAGTGGAATAAAATGAATTAAAGAGGCTTCATGTCAGATGTATTCCAGAATATAGTGAAATAAGATGAATGAAAGAGGCTTCATGTCAGATTTATTCCAGAATGTATTGCAATAAAATGAATGAAAGAGGCTTCATGTCAGATTTATTCCAGAATATAGTGGAATAAAATTAATTAAAGAGGCTTCATGTCAGATTTATTACAGAATGTAGTGGAATAAAATGAATTAAAGAGGTTTCATGTCAGATTTATTCCTGAATGTAGTGGAATAAAATGAATTAAAAAGGCGTCATGTCAGATTTATTCCAGAATGTAGTGAAATAAGATTAATGAAAGAGGTTCATGTCAGAATTATTCCAGAATGTAGTGAAATAAAATGAATGAAAGAGGCTTCATGTCAGATTTATTCCAGAATGTAGTGGAATAAAATGAATTATAAAGGTGTCATGTCAGATTATTCCAGAATGTAGTAAAATAAAATGAATGAAAGAGGCTTCATGTCAGATTTATTCCAGAATGTAGTGAAATAAAATGAATGACAGAGGGTTCATGTCAGATTTATTCCAGAATGTAGTGAAATAAAATGAATGAAAGAGGGTTCATGTCAGATTTATTCCAGAATGTAGTAAAATAAGATGAATTAAAGAAGCGTCATGTCAGAGTTATTCCAGAATGTAGTGAGAGAATAACGTTGCTGCTGTGTCCTCAGACCAAGCGAGGTACGCTGGCAGCTGCTGGTTGCTAGCTGTTACAGGAGAAGTGGTGAGTTGTTCCGGTTGAAAGATGTGAGCGTAGGTTGACTCCGGTTGAAAGATGTGAGCGTAGGTTGACTCCGGTTAAAGATGGCCGCTGGTAGTTCATGTTGACTTTGTGTTGCAGGAAACAACCAGAAAGCTCTAGAAACCTACAAAGAAATCCACCGCAGGTTCCCAGAAGACGCTCAATGTAATTCCTCTTCTTTTGTTTGTGGACGGCGTGTTCCTGGAAGAAAGACCACATACATGTGCTGTGTTCTCAGGTCTGCGCTTCCTGGTGAGGATCAGTCAGGACCTGGGCCTGAAAGAAGTCCAGGACTACACCACCAAGCTCAGCAAGGTGGAGAAGATGAAGGAGCTGAGAGAGCAGGTGACATCACCTTCAACGGCACGCTTTCAAAAGTATTGGGACGGGTGGTGGCGCGATGTCATTTGTACTGATGGGGGCGTGGCTTGGTAATGTCAATATGACATCATCGTATTTGCATCATTTTTCTTTAAAACAAGTTCTCCTCACATTTAAATACAAATCTGTTGGTATCAATCTTGTTACATGAAATCCATCCATCCATCCATTTTCTACCGCTTGTCCCTTTCGAGGTCGCGGGGGGTCGCTGGAGCCTATCTCAATTATTTTGCGGTAGTTAGTGCCGAGCAGAGGAGCCGGCCCACTAGGGGGCGATGAAGAGCACCACTATTGAAATTGCTTTCTTTTCTTCTACACCTTTTTAAAACTGCCTTCACATGCACTAAAAGTCCCCACATTTTGTCCCCAAAACGACATTTTAAAATGGACTCTCTAGCGCCACCTTTAAAAGAAATTAAAAAATCAGCCCCCCCGGCCCCTCCTACCAGCTTCACGTATCGACTCGAAAATCTCAGGAGATGTCTATCATGACGGGACTAATATAAAAGTCTCAAGACCCACACCTGAAAACTAACAGGAAGTCGGCCATCTTAGTTTTTGGGTTCCATTTTTTTGGGGGAAAAAAGGGGTCATACTTTAACAAACTCCTCCAAGGGACTTTGACCAAATGAGTCGCGGTTAAAATGACTGATACTACACATATAGACGATGATAAATCGCGAACAAATTTTTCCTACGCCATAAGATGTGGGCGTGGCATGGCGGCAAACTTTGCTCCGATGGTTTTTGGCCATTTTTTGGCAAAAAAAAGGGGTCGTACTTTAACGTCTTTCTCCTAGGGACTTTGGCCAAATGAGTCGCGGTTACAATTGCTAATAATACACATATAGACGATGATAAATTGCGAACACATTTTTCCTACGACATAAGATGTGGGCGTGGCATGGCGCCAAACTTTGCACTGATAGTTTTTGGCCATTTTTCAGCGGAAAAAAAGGGGTCCTACTCTAACGTCTTTCTCCTAGGGACTTTGGCCAAATGCAATCCGGTTAGAATTGCTGATAATACACATATAGACGATGATAAATTGCGAACAAATTTTGCCTACGCCATAAGATGTGGGCGTGGCATGGCGCCAAACTTTGCACTGATAGTTTTTGGCCATTTTTCAGCGGAAAAAAGGGGTCCTACTTTAACGTCTTTCTCCTATGGACTTTGGCCAAATGAGTCGCGGTTACAATTGCTGATAATACACATATAGACGATGATAAATTCTGAACAAATTTTGCCTACGCCATAAGATGTGGGCGTGGCATGGCGCCAAACTTTGCTCCGATGGTTTTTGGCCATTTTTCGGCGAAAAAAAGGGGCCATACTTTAACGTCTTTCTCCTTGAGACTTTGGCCAAATGCGTCGCGGTTAGAATTGCTGATAATACACATAGACGATGATAAATTCTGAACAAATTTTGCCTACGCCATAAGATGTGGGCGTGGCATGGCGCCAAACTTTGCTCCGATGGTTTTTGGCCATTTTTCGGCAAAAAAAAAGGGGTCGTACTTTATGGCCATTTTTCGGCAAAAAAAAAGGGGTCGTACTTTAACGTCTTTCTCCTAGGGACTTTGGCCAAATGAGTCGCGGTTAGAATTGCTGATAATACACATATAGACGATGATAAATTACGAACAAATTTTGCCTACGCCATAAGATGTGGGCGTGGCATGGCGCCAAACTTTGCTCCGATGGTTTTTGGCCATTTTTCAGCGGAAAAAAAGGGGTCGTACTTTAACGTCTTTCTCCTAGATACTTTGGCCAGATGAGTCGTGGTTAAAATGACAGATACTACACATAAAGGTGATGATACATTTCAAAAATAATTTGTCCACGCCATAAGATGTGGGCGTGGCATGGCGCCAAACTTTGCTTAGATGGTTCGCTCCAAAACACGAAACGTTAACTCAGCTCAACAAATTCAGATCTTGATAATTTTTGGTAGAAGTGGTGATGATGACACCCCGAAGTGGCAGGCGGGTCACTACCTCCTCCTACCTACTTTGTAACCCTGCACACTGTTTGTTTGTCTCACCTTCAACGGCTTTGTGCTGAACACAAAGTTTACTTGTACTTGTGCAATGACAATAAAGACCTGCCTGCCTGCCAGCTACCTACCTACCTACCTACCTACCTACCTACCTACCTACCTACCTACCTACCTACCTACCTACCTGCCTGCCTGCCTGCCTGCCTGCCTGCCTGCCTGCCTGCCAGCTACCTACCTACCTACCTACCAGCTACCTACCTACCTACCTACCTACCTGCCTACCTACCTGCCTGCCTGCCTGCCTGCCTGCCTGCCTGCCTGCCTGCCTGCCAGCTACCTACCTACCTACCTACCAGCTACCTACCTACCTACCTACCTACCTACCTACCAGCTACCTACCTACCTACCTACCTACCTACCTACCTACCTACCAGCTACCTACCTACCAACCTACCTACCTACCAGCTACCTACCTACCTACCTACCTACCTACCTACCTACCTACCTACCTACCTACCTACCTACCTACCTACCTACCTGCCTGCCTGCCTGCCTGCCTGCCTGCCTGCCTGCCTGCCTGCCTGCCTGCCAGCTACCTACCTACCTACCTACCAGCTACCTACCTACCTACCTACCTACCTACCTACCTACCAGCTACCTACCTACCTACCTACCTACCTACCTACCTACCTACCTACCTACCTACCAGCTACCTACCTACCTACCTACCTACCTACCAGCTACCTACCTACCTACCTACTTACCTACCTACCTACCTACCTACCTACCTACCTGCCTGCCTGCCTGCCTGCCTGCCTGCCTGCCTGCCTGCCAGCTACCTACCTACCTACCTACCAGCTACCTACCTACCTACCTACCTACCTACCTACCTACCTACCAGCTACCTACCTACCTACCTACCTACCAGCTACCTACCTACCTACCTACCTACCTACCAGCTACCTACCTACCTACCTACTTACCTACCTACCTACCTACCTACCTACCTACCAGCTACCTACCTACCTACCTACCTACCTGCCTACCTACCTACCAGCTACCTACCTACCTACCTACCTACCTACCTACCTACCTACCTACCTACCTACCTACCTACCAGCTACCTACCTACCAGCTACCAACCTACCTACCTACCTACCAGCTACCTACCTACCTACCTACCTACCTACCTACCTACCTACCTACCTACCTACCTACCTACCTACCTACCTATCTATCTATCTACCTACCAGCTACCTACCTACCTATCTACCTACCTACCTACCTACCTACCTACCTACCTACCTACCTACCTATCTACCTACCAGCTACCTACCTACCTACCTACCAGCTACCTACCTACCTACCTACCTACCAGCTACCTACCTACCTACCTACCTACCTACCTACCTACCTACCTATCTATCTACCTACCAGCTACCTACCTACCTACCTACCTACCAGCTACCTACCTACCTACCTACCTACCTACCTACCTACCTACCTACCTACCTACCTATCTATCTACCTACCAGCTACCTACCTACCTACCTACCTACCTATCTACCTACCTACCTACCTACCTACCTATCTACCTGCCTATCTACCTACCTACCTACCTACCTATCTACCCACCTACCTACCTACCTACCTACCTGCCTATCTACCTACCTACCTACCTACCTACCTACCTACCTACCTACCTACCTACCTACCTACCTACCTACCTACCTATCTACCTGCCTGCCTGCCTGCCTACCTACCTACCTACCCACCTATCTACCTACGTATCTACCTACCTACCTACCTACCTACCTACCTACCTATCTGCCTACCTATCTGCCTACCTACCTACCCACCTATCTACCTATCTACCTACCTACCTACCTACCTACCTACCTACCTACCTACCTACCTACCTACCCACCTATCTACCTACCTACCTACCTACCTACCTATCTGCCTACCTACCTACCCACCTATCTACCTATCTACCTACCTACCTACCTACCTACCTACCTACCTACCTACCTACCTACCTATCTGCCTACCTACCTACCCACCTATCTACCTATCTACCTACCTACCTACCTACCTACCTACCTACCTACCTACCTATCTGCCTACCTACCTACCCACCTATCTACCTATCTACCTACCTACCTACCTACCTACCTACCTACCTACCTACCTACCTATCTGCCTACCTACCTACCCACCTATCTACCTACCTACCTACCTACCTACCTACCTACCTACCTACCTACCTACCTACCTACCTACCTACCTATCTGCCTACCTACCTACCCACCTATCTACCTATCTACCTACCTACCTACCTACCTACCTACCTACCTACCTACCTACCTATCTGCCTACCTACCTACCCACCTATCTACCTATCTACCTACCTACCTACCTACCTACCTACCTATCTGCCTACCTACCTACCCACCTATCTACCTATCTACCTACCTACCTACCTACCTACCTACCTACCCACCTATCTACCTACCTACCTACCTACCTACCTACCTACCTATCTGCCTACCTACCTACCCACCTATCTACCTATCTACCTACCTACCTACCTACCTACCTACCTACCTACCTACCTACCTACCTACCTACCTATCTGCCTACCTACCTACCCACCTATCTACCTATCTACCTACCTACACCGGGTTATAAGGCGCACTGTCGATTTTTGAGAAAATGAGAGAATTTTGAACGTAGTTTTTCGTTGTTGCCACCAATTGTACTTTTAACAGGAAATGTTGTAGCTGAGATAGGCTGCAGCGACCCCGAAGGGAATAAGCGGTAGAAAATGGATGGATGGATGGATGGATGGATGGATGGATGGATGGATGGATGGATGGATGGATGGATGGATGGATGGATGGATGGATGGATGGATGGATGGATGGATGGATGGATGGATGGATGGATGGATGGATGGATGGATGGATGGATGGATGGATGGATGGATGGATGGATGGATGTTCCATTAGTGAGAAATATTCGGCCTTTCCTGACCTAATATTGCACTTTCCGTCCTTTTTCTTCCTTCCTGTTGCTCCTCAGAGGGTGAAGGCAGCCCGGGAAGGCAGCAGGAGCAGGAGAGCAGCAGACAACGCTGACACCACCGGTGAGTCACTTTGACCTCGGGCCGACCTTGGCACAACAAGCTGCGGAGTAGACGACATGTTGCTGTTACAGACTGCAGTAAAGCGGAGCGTCCGGGCGCCCACGTGATGTCACTGACATGTTGCTGTTACAGACTGCAGTAAATCAGAGCGTCCGGGCGCCCACGTGATGTCACTGACATGTTGCTGTTACAGACTGCAGTAAATCAGAGCGTCCGGGCGCCCACGTGATGTCACTGACATGTTGCTGTTACAGACTGCAGTAAAACAGAGCGTCCGGGCGCCCACGTGATGTCACTGACATGTTGCTGTTACAGACTGCAGTAAATCAGAGCGTCCGGGCGCCCACGTGATGTCACTGACATGTTGCTGTTACAGACTGCAGTAAATCAGAGCGTCCGGGCGCCCACGTGATGTCACTGACATGTTGCTGTTACAGACTGCAGTAAAGCGGAGCGTCCGGGCGCCCACGTGATGTCACTGACATGTTGCTGTTACAGACTGTAGTAAATCAGAGCGTCCGGGCGCCCACGTGATGTCACTGACATGTTGCTGTTACAGACTGCAGTAAAGCGGAGCGTCCGGGCGCCCACGTGATGTCACTGACATGTTGCTGTTACAGACTGCAGTAAATCAGAGCGTCCGGGCGCCCACGTGATGTCACTGACATGTTGCTGTTACAGACTGCAGTAAATCAGAGCGTCCGGGCGCCCACGTGATGTCACTGACATGTTGCTGTTACAGACTGTAGTAAATCAGAGCGTCCGGGCGCCCACGTGATGTCACTGACATGTTGCTGTTACAGACTGCAGTAAAGCGGAGCGTCCGGGCGCCCACGTGATGTCACTGACATGTTGCTGTTACAGACTGCAGTAAATCAGAGCGTCCGGGCGCCCACGTGATGTCACTTCCTGTCTCCGGCGAGCCTTACGAGAGCAGCAGCCCCAAAGAGCTCGGTGGGAAGACGTCTTTGTTCTTGTTCCCGTCACACCCAAAAGACATCTGGTAGTCCCACCACGACTCAATGTTTTGTCCCCTAGACGCTTCCTACGTGGACCCACTGGGACCCCCTGCTGACACACCCAGGACGGGGGCCAGGAAGCGGGCGGACGACGACGTCTTTGCGGGGGAGGATGTGGGAGACCAGCTGCTGCCCGAGTAACATGTGTGTGTGTGTGTGTGGTGCATACACACTAGCAAGTGTGGTGTGTGTGGTGCATACACACTAGCAAGTGTGGTGTGGTGCATACACACTAGCAAGTGTGGTGTGGTGCATACACACTAGCAAGTGTGGTGTGGTGCATACACACTAGCAAGTGTGGTGTGGTGCATACACACTAGCAAGTGTGGTGTGGTGCATACACACTAGCAAGTGTGGTGTGGTGCATACACACTAGCAAGTGTGGTGTGTGTGTGGTGCATACACACTAGCAAGTGTGGTGTGGTGCATACACACTAGCAAGTGTGGTGTGGTGCATACACACTAGCAAGTGTGGTGTGTGTGTGGTGCATACACACTAGCAAGTGTGGTGTGGTGCATACACACTAGCAAGTGTGGTGTGTGTGTGGTGCATACACACTAGCAAGTGTGGTGTGTGTGGTGCATACACACTAGCAAGTGTGGTGTGTGTGTGGTGCATACACACTAGCAAGTGTGGTGTGGTGCATACACACTAGCAAGTGTGGTGTGGTGCATACACACTAGCAAGTGTGGTGTGTGTGTGGTGCATACACACTAGCAAGTGTGGTGTGTGTGGTGCATACACACTAGCAAGTGTGGTGTGTGTGTGGTGCATACACACTAGGAAGTGTGGTGTGTGTGGTGCATACACACTAGCAAGTGTGGTGTGGTGCATACACACTAGCAAGTGTGGTGTGTGTGTGTGGTGCATACACACTAGCAAGTGTGGTGTGTGTGGTGCATACACACTAGCAAGTGTGGTGTGGTGCATACACACTAGCAAGTGTGGTGTGTGTGTGGTGCATACACACTAGCAAGTGTGGTGTGTGTGGTGCATACACACTAGCAAGTGTGGTGTGTGTGTGGTGCATACACACTAGCAAGTGTGGTGTGGTGCATACACACTAGCAAGTGTGGTGTGTGTGGTGCATACACACTAGCAAGTGTGGTGTGGTGCATACACACTAGCAAGTGTGGTGTGTGTGTGGTGCATACACACTAGCAAGTGTGGTGTGTGTGTGGTGCATACACACTAGCAAGTGTGGTGTGGTGCATACACACTAGCAAGTGTGGTGTGTGTGTGGTGCATACACACTAGCAAGTGTGGTGTGTGTGGTGCATACACACTAGCAAGTGTGGTGTGTGTGTGGTGCATACACACTAGCAAGTGTGGTGTGGTGCATACACACTAGCAAGTGTGGTGTGTGTGTGGTGCATACACACTAGCAAGTGTGGTGTGGTGCATACACACTAGCAAGTGTGGTGTGTGTGTGGTGCATACACACTAGCAAGTGTGGTGTGTGTGTGGTGCATACACACTATAAAGTGTGGTGTGGTGCATACACACTAGCAAGTGTGGTGTGTGTGTGGTGCATACACACTAGCAAGAGTAGTGTGGTGTGGTGCATACACACTAGCAAGTGTGTGTGTGGTGCATACACACTAGCAAGTGTGTGTGTGGTGCATACACACTAGCAAGTGTAGTGTGTGTGTGTGGTGCATACACACTAGCAAGTGTGTGTGTGGTGCATACACACTAGCAAGTGTAGTGTGTGTGTGTGGTGCATACACACTAGCAAGTGTAGTGTGTGTGTGTGGTGCATACACACTAGCAAGTGTGGTGTGTGTGTGGTGCATACACACTAGCAAGTGTAGTGTGTGTGTGTGGTGCATACACACTAGCAAGTGTGGTGTGTGTGTGGTGCATACACACTAGCAAGTGTGGTGGTAGAAATACTGCGGTTACACACAATCGTCCATACTGTAAGTACACACACGTGGTGTGGTTTCACATACATGTCATTGATGGTGGTGAGTCACCATGGCAAAATAAAAGCTGCCACGCCTAAAAATGTCTTTATTTTCAACGTGAAAACAAATGAAAGTAGAATATTGTATGAACTTAGCCTATTAGTAATGCAATATTAAAACAGGATGTTGTGATCATTTAACCAAGACGCACACAACTGGTACAACACAACATATGATACAGTAAAACTGGTCTCTATTTATACGACATCACGGTACATTCATAGTAACTACTGTGTATTTAAACTAGGGTTGCCCCCATACCAATATTTTAGTACCGGTACTAAAAGGTATATCGATACTGTGATACTTTTTAAATAAAGGGGACCACAAAAAATGTCATTATTGTCTTTTTGAACAACAAATGTTAGTGTACATGAAACATTTTGACTAAATGACAAGTTTATTATTGTCATTTAGTCCTTCAATAAAATACACAACTTGTCTTTTAGTAGTAAGTAAACAAACAAAGACTCCTAATTTGTCTCCCAATATTTTGGTAACGGTATCACATTGTATTTCGATACTTTTCTAAATAAAGGGGACCACAAAAAATGTCATTATTGGCTTTGTTTTGACAACAAATGTTAGTGTACATGAAACATATGTTTATTATTGTCATTTAGTCCTTCAATAAAATACACAACTTGTCTTTTAGTAGTAAGTAAACAAACTAAGACTCCTAATTAGTCTGCAGTAACATATTGTGTCATTTATACACCTATTATTTTGTACACATTATGAGGGACAAACTGTAAAAAATGGATTATTAATCTACTTGTTCATTTACTGTTAATATCTGCTTACTTTCTATCTACACTTCTGTTCAAATGTAATAATCACTTCTCTTCTTTGATACTTGACATTAGTTTTGGATGATACCACACATTTAGGTATCGATCTGATACCGAGTACAAAACCCCAAAGGCAGTGAAGTCGTCACGTTGTGTAAATGCTAAATAAAAATAGAATACAACAAATCCTTTTCAACTTATATTCAATTGAATAGACTGCAAAGACAAGATATTTCATGTTCACACTGAGAAATTTATTTTGCAAATATTATAGTTTATTTAGAATTTGATGCCTGCGACATGTTTCAAAAAAGCTGGCACAAGTGGCAAAAAAGAGTGAGAAAGTTGAGGAATGCTCATCCAACACTTATTTGGAACATCCCCACAGGTGAACAGGCAAATTGGGAACAGGTGGGTGCCATGATTGGCTATAAAAGCAGCTAAAGCAAACAAGGACGGGGCGAGGGTCACCACTTTGTCAACAAATGCCTGAGCAAATTGTTGAACAGTTTAAGAACAACATTTATCAACCAGCTATTGCAAGGAATTGAGGGATTTCACCATCTACGCTCCGTAATATCATCAAAAGGTTCAGAGAATGTGGAGAAATCACTGCAGGTAAGCCATGATATCACACACCTTGGATCCCTCAGGTGGTACTGTGTCAAAAAGCCACATCGGTGTGTAAAGGATATCACCACATGGGCTCAGGAACACTTCAGAAACCCACTGTCAGTAACTACAGTTGGTCGGTACATCTGTAAGTGCAAGTTAGAACTCTACTATGCAAACCCAAAGGCATTTATCAACAACACCCGGGAACGTTTCGCTGGGCCCGAGCTCATCTAAGATGGACTGATGCAAAGTGGAAAAGTGTTCTGTGGTCTGACGAGTCCACATTTCAAATTGTTTATGGAAACTGGATGTTGTGTCCTCCGGACCAAAGAGGAAAAGAACCATCCGGATTGTTCTAGGGTGAAAGTGTAAAAGGCAGCATGTGTGATGGTATGGGGGTGTATTAGTGATTAGTGTGTGATGGTATGGGGGTGTATTAGTGATTAGTGTGTGATGGTATGGGGGTGTATTAGTGATTAGTGTGTGATGGTATGGGGGTGTATTAGTGGCCAAGACATGGGTAACTTACACATCTGTGAAGGCAGCATTAATGCTGAAAGGTACATACAGCTTTTGGAGCAACATATGTTGCCATCCAAGCAACGTTACCATGGACGCCCCTGCTTATTTCAGCGAGACGATGCCAAGCCACATTCTGCACGTGCTAACTTCACTGGTTTTGTGTTTTGTGGATACAGCCGGTGGTCAGCAGGCCAGCAGGCATGATGGGTAGTTGACGAAGCAGCGGAACTCGTTGGACAAGTTCTTGTTGTGTCGCGGCAGGAAGTTGCAGACGTTGACATCCAGCAGCTGTTTGGCCAGGTTCTCCATGATGGATCCTAAATGATCAACAACAACATGATGGATCCTAAATAAACAAACAACAACATGATGGATCCTAAATGATCAACAACAACATGATGGATCCTAAATGATCAACAACAACATGATGGATCCTAAACGATCAACAACAACATGATGGATCCTAAATGATCAACAACAACATGATGGATCCTAAATGATCAACAACAACATGATGGATCCTAAATAAACAAACAACAACATGATGGATCCTAAATGATCAACAACAACAACATGATGGATCCTAAATGATCAACAACAACAACATGATGGATCCTAAATGATCAACAACAACAACATGATGGATCCTAAATGATCAACAACAACAACATGATGGATCCTAAATGATCAACAACAACATGATGGATCCTAAATGATCAACAACAACATGATGGATCCTAAATGATCAACAACAACAACATGATGGATCCTAAATGATCAACAACAACATGATGGATCCTAAATGATCAACAACAACATGATGGATCCTAAATGATCAACAACAACATGATGGATCCTAAATAAACAAACAACAACATGATGGATCCTAAATGATCAACAACAACATGATGGATCCTAAATGATCAACAACAACATGATGGATCCTAAATAAACAAACAACAACATGATGGATCCTAAATGATCAACAACAACATGATGGATCCTAAATGATCAACAACAACATGATGGATCCTAAACGATCAACAACAACATGATGGATCCTAAATGATCAACAACAACATGATGGATCCTAAATGATCAACAACAACATGATGGATCCTAAATAAACAAACAACAACATGATGGATCCTAAATGATCAACAACAACAACATGATGGATCCTAAATGATCAACAACAACAACATGATGGATCCTAAATGATCAACAACAACAACATGATGGATCCTAAATGATCAACAACAACAACATGATGGATCCTAAATGATCAACAACAACATGATGGATCCTAAATGATCAACAACAACATGATGGATCCTAAATGATCAACAACAACAACATGATGGATCCTAAATGATCAACAACAACATGATGGATCCTAAATGATCAACAACAACATGATGGATCCTAAATGATCAACAACAACATGATGGATCCTAAATAAACAAACAACAACATGATGGATCCTAAATGATCAACAACAACAACATGATGGATCCTAAATGATCAACAACAACAACATGATGGATCCTAAATGATCAACAACAACAACATGATGGATCCTAAATGATCAACAACAACAACATGATGGATCCTAAATGATCAACAACAACATGATGGATCCTAAATGATCAACAACAACAACATGATGGATCCTAAATGATCAACAACAACAACATGATGGATCCTAAATGATCAACAACAACATGATGCATCCTAAATGATCAACAACAACATGATGGATACTAAATGATCAACAACAACAACATGATGCATCCTAAATGATCAACAACAACATGATGGATACTAAATGATCAACAACAACAACATGATGGATCCTAAATGATCAACAACAACATGATGCATCCTAAATGATCAACAACAACATGATGGATACTAAATGATCAACAACAACAACATGATGCATCCTAAATGATCAACAACAACATGATGGATACTAAATGATCAACAACAACATGATGGATCCTAAATGATCAACAACAACATGATGGATCCTAAATGATCAACAACAACATGATGGATCCTAAATAAACAAACAACAACATGATGGATACTAAATGATCAACAACAACAACATGATGCATCCTAAATGATCAACAACAACATGATGGATACTAAATGATCAACAACAACATGATGGATCCTAAATGATCAACAACAACATGATGGATCCTAAATGATCAACAACAACATGATGGATCCTAAATAAACAAACAACAACATGATGGATCCTAAATGATCAACAACAACAACATGATGGATCCTAAATGATCAACAACAACAACATGATGGATCCTAAATGATCAACAACAACAACATGATGGATCCTAAATGATCAACAACAACAACATGATGGATCCTAAATGATCAACAACAACATGATGGATCCTAAATGATCAACAACAACATGATGGATCCTAAATGATCAACAACAACAACATGATGGATCCTAAATGATCAACAACAACATGATGGATCCTAAATGATCAACAACAACATGATGGATCCTAAATGATCAACAACAACATGATGGATCCTAAATAAACAAACAACAACATGATGGATCCTAAATGATCAACAACAACAACATGATGGATCCTAAATGATCAACAACAACAACATGATGGATCCTAAATGATCAACAACAACAACATGATGGATCCTAAATGATCAACAACAACAACATGATGGATCCTAAATGATCAACAACAACATGATGGATCCTAAATGATCAACAACAACAACATGATGGATCCTAAATGATCAACAACAACAACATGATGGATCCTAAATGATCAACAACAACATGATGCATCCTAAATGATCAACAACAACATGATGGATACTAAATGATCAACAACAACAACATGATGCATCCTAAATGATCAACAACAACATGATGGATACTAAATGATCAACAACAACAACATGATGGATCCTAAATGATCAACAACAACATGATGCATCCTAAATGATCAACAACAACATGATGGATACTAAATGATCAACAACAACAACATGATGCATCCTAAATGATCAACAACAACATGATGGATACTAAATGATCAACAACAACAACATGATGGATACTAAATGATCAACAACAACATGATGGATCCTAAATGATGAAGAAGAAGATGATGGATCCTAAATAATCAACAACAACATGATGGATCGTAAATGATGAAGAAGAAGATGGCTGAGGTGGTCTCACCTGTGCACAGCAGCACTTTGCCTTTGCTGAGGAACTTGACGGTCTGGCTGACTCTGCTCAGACACGTCTCTGACAGGTAGGGAGGGTCCGCCAGCACCACATCAAAGCTGTGGGGCGGCACGCTGCTCGCCAACGCCAGCGGCTCGTTGTAGTCGTAGAAGATGAAGTCCTGGCCGTAGATGGAGAAGCGGCGGTCGTACTCCAGCAGCACCGCCGACACACCTCTTGCATCACTCATCTGACGGAGCTTCTGGTACACACTGGGGGTGCTGACACACGCCACCCTGCACACACGTACCTAATGTAGTGACCAGCTGACACACGCCACCCTGCACACACGTACCTAATGTAGTGACCAGCTGACACACGCCACCCTGCACACATGTACCTAATGTAGTGACCAGCTGACACACGCCACCCTGCACACATGTACCTAATGTAGTGACCAGCTGACACACGCCACCCTGCACGCACGTACCTAATGTAGTGACCAGCTGACACACGCCACCCTGCACACATGTACCTAATGTAGTGACCAGCTGACACACGCCACCCTGCACACATGTACCTAATGTAGTGACCAGCTGACACACGCCACCCTGCACACATGTACCTAATGTAGTGACCAGCTGACACACGCCACCCTGCACACATGTACCTAATGTAGTGACCAGCTGACACACGCCACCCTGCACACATGTACCTAATGTAGTGACCAGCTGACACACGCCACCCTGCACACATGTACCTAATGTAGTGACCAGCTGACACACGCCACCCTGCACACATGTACCTAATGTAGTGACCAGCTGACACACGCCACCCTGCACACATGTACCTAATGTAGTGACCAGCTGACACACGCCACCCTGCACACATGTACCTAATGTAGTGACCAGCTGACACACGCCACCCTGCACACACGTACCTAATGTAGTGACCAGCTGACACACGCCACCCTGCACACACGTACCTAATGTAGTGACCAGCTGACACACGCCACCCTGCACACACGTACCTAATGTAGTGACCAGCTGACACACGCCACCCTGCACACACGTACCTAATGTAGTGACCAGCTGACACACGCCACCCTGCACACACGTACCTAATGTAGTGACCAGCTGACACACGCCACCCTGCACACACGTACCTAATGTAGTGACCAGCTGACACACGCCACCCTGCACACACGTACCTAATGTAGTGACCAGCTGACACACGCCACCCTGCACACATGTACCTAATGTAGTGACCAGCTGACACACGCCACCCTGCACACATGTACCTAATGTAGTGACCAGCTGACACACGCCACCCTGCACACATGTACCTAATGTAGTGACCAGCTGACACACGCCACCCTGCACACACGTACCTAATGTAGTGACCAGCTGACACACGCCACCCTGCACACACGTACCTAATGTAGTGACCAGCTGACACACGCCACCCTGCACACACGTACCTAATGTAGTGACCAGCTGACACACGCCACCCTGCACACACGTACCTAATGTAGTGACCAGCTGACACACGCCACCCTGCACACACGTACCTAATGTAGTGACCAGCTGACACACGCCACCCTGCACACACGTACCTAATGTAGTGACCAGCTGACACACGCCACCCTGCACACACGTACCTAATGTAGTGACCAGCTGACACACGCCACCCTGCACACACACGTACCTAATGTAGTGACCAGCTGACACACGCCACCCTGCACACACGTACCTAATGTAGTGACCAGCTGACACACGCCACCCTGCACACACGTACCTAATGTAGTGACCAGCTGACACACGCCACCCTGCACACACGTACCTAATGTAGTGACCAGCTGACACACGCCACCCTGCACACATGTACCTAATGTAGTGACCAGCTGACACACGCCACCCTGCACACATGTACCTAATGTAGTGACCAGCTGACACACGCCACCCTGCACACACGTACCTAATGTAGTGACCAGCTGACACACGCCACCCTGCACACACGTACCTAATGTAGTGACCAGCTGACACACGCCACCCTGCACACACGTACCTAATGTAGTGACCAGCTGACACACGCCACCCTGCACACACACGTACCTAATGTAGTGACCAGCTGACACACGCCACCCTGCACACACGTACCTAATGTAGTGACCAGCTGACACACGCCACCCTGCACACACGTACCTAATGTAGTGACCAGCTGACACACGCCACCCTGCACACATGTACCTAATGTAGTGACCAGCTGACACACGCCACCCTGCACACATGTACCTAATGTAGTGACCAGCTGACACACGCCACCCTGCACACACGTACCTAATGTAGTGACCAGCTGACACACGCCACCCTGCACACACGTACCTAATGTAGTGACCAGCTGACACACGCCACCCTGCACACACGTACCTAATGTAGTGACCAGCTGACACACGCCACCCTGCACACACGTACCTAATGTAGTGACCAGCTGACACACGCCACCCTGCACACACGTACCTAATGTAGTGACCAGCTGACACACGCCACCCTGCACACACGTACCTAATGTAGTGACCAGCTGACACACGCCACCCTGCACACACACGTACCTAATGTAGTGACCAGCTGACACACGCCACCCTGCACACACGTACCTAATGTAGTGACCAGCTGACACACGCCACCCTGCACACACGTACCTAATGTAGTGACCAGCTGACACACGCCACCCTGCACACACGTACCTAATGTAGTGACCAGCTGACACACGCCACCCTGCACACATGTACCTAATGTAGTGACCAGCTGACACACGCCACCCTGCACACATGTACCTAATGTAGTGACCAGCTGACACACGCCACCCTGCACACACGTACCTAATGTAGTGACCAGCTGACACACGCCACCCTGCACACACGTACCTAATGTAGTGACCAGCTGACACACGCCACCCTGCACACACGTACCTAATGTAGTGACCAGCTGACACACGCCACCCTGCACACACACGTACCTAATGTAGTGACCAGCTGACACACGCCACCCTGCACACACGTACCTAATGTAGTGACCAGCTGACACACGCCACCCTGCACACACGTACCTAATGTAGTGACCAGCTGACACACGCCACCCTGCACACATGTACCTAATGTAGTGACCAGCTGACACACGCCACCCTGCACACATGTACCTAATGTAGTGACCAGCTGACACACGCCACCCTGCACACACGTACCTAATGTAGTGACCAGCTGACACACGCCACCCTGCACACACGTACCTAATGTAGTGACCAGCTGACACACGCCACCCTGCACACACGTACCTAATGTAGTGACCAGCTGACACACGCCACCCTGCACACACACGTACCTAATGTAGTGACCAGCTGACACACGCCACCCTGCACACACGTACCTAATGTAGTGACCAGCTGACACACGCCACCCTGCACACACGTACCTAATGTAGTGACCAGCTGACACACGCCACCCTGCACACATGTACCTAATGTAGTGACCAGCTGACACACGCCACCCTGCACACATGTACCTAATGTAGTGACCAGCTGACACACGCCACCCTGCACACACGTACCTAATGTAGTGACCAGCTGACACACGCCACCCTGCACACACGTACCTAATGTAGTGACCAGCTGACACACGCCACCCTGCACACACGTACCTAATGTAGTGACCAGCTGACACACGCCACCCTGCACACACGTACCTAATGTAGTGACCAGCTGACACACGCCACCCTGCACACACGTACCTAATGTAGTGACCAGCTGACACACGCCACCCTGCACACACGTACCTAATGTAGTGACCAGCTGACACACGCCACCCTGCACACACGTACCTAATGTAGTGACCAGCTGACACACGCCACCCTGCACACATGTACCTAATGTAGTGACCAGCTGACACACGCCACCCTGCACACATGTACCTAATGTAGTGACCAGCTGACACACGCCACCCTGCACACACGTACCTAATGTAGTGACCAGCTGACACACGCCACCCTGCACACACGTACCTAATGTAGTGACCAGCTGACACACGCCACCCTGCACACACATGTACCTAATGTAGTGACCAGCTGACACACGCCACCCTGCACACACGTACCTAATGTAGTGACCAGCTGACACACACCACCCTGCACACATGTACCTAATGTAGTGACCAGCTGACACACGCCACCCTGCACACACGTACCTAATGTAGTGACCAGCTGACACACGCCACCCTGCACACACGTACCTAATGTAGTGACCAGCTGACACACGCCACCCTGCACACAAGTACCTAATGTAGTGACCAGCTGACACACGCCACCCTGCACACACGTACCTAATGTAGTGACCAGCTGACACACGCCACCCTGCACACATGTACCTAATGTAGTGACCAGCTGACACACGCCACCCTGCACACACGTACCTAATGTAGTGACCAGCTGACACACGCCACCCTGCACACACACGTACCTAATGTAGTGACCAGCTGACACACGCCACCCTGCACACACGTACCTAATGTAGTGACCAGCTGACACACGCCACCCTGCACACACGTACCTAATGTAGTGACCAGCTGACACACGCCACCCTGCACACATGTACCTAATGTAGTGACCAGCTGACACACGCCACCCTGCACACATGTACCTAATGTAGTGACCAGCTGACACACGCCACCCTGCACACACGTACCTAATGTAGTGACCAGCTGACACACGCCACCCTGCACACACGTACCTAATGTAGTGACCAGCTGACACACGCCACCCTGCACACACGTACCTAATGTAGTGACCAGCTGACACACGCCACCCTGCACACACGTACCTAATGTAGTGACCAGCTGACACACGCCACCCTGCACACACGTACCTAATGTAGTGACCAGCTGACACACGCCACCCTGCACACATGTACCTAATGTAGTGACCAGCTGACACACGCCACCCTGCACACACGTACCTAATGTAGTGACCAGCTGACACACGCCACCCTGCACACAAGTACCTAATGTAGTGACCAGCTGACACACGCCACCCTGCACACACGTACCTAATGTAGTGACCAGCTGACACACGCCACCCTGCACACACGTACCTAATGTAGTGACCAGCTGACACACGCCACCCTGCACACACATGTACCTAATGTAGTGACCAGCTGACACACGCCACCCTGCACACACGTACCTAATGTAGTGACCAGCTGACACACGCCACCCTGCACACATGTACCTAATGTAGTGACCAGCTGACACACGCCACCCTGCACACACGTACCTAATGTAGTGACCAGCTGACACACGCCACCCTGCACACACGTACCTAATGTAGTGACCAGCTGACACACGCCACCCTGCACACATGTACCTAATGTAGTGACCAGCTGACACACGCCACCCTGCACACATGTACCTAATGTAGTGACCAGCTGACACACGCCACCCTGCACACACGTACCTAATGTAGTGACCAGCTGACACACGCCACCCTGCACACACGTACCTAATGTAGTGACCAGCTGACACACGCCACCCTGCACACACGTACCTAATGTAGTGACCAGCTGACACACGCCACCCTGCACACATGTACCTAATGTAGTGACCGGCTGTGCTTACCTGCTGTACCTAATCAAGTGACCAGCTGTTCTTCTTACCTGCTGTACCTAATCAAGTGACCAGCTGTGCTTCTTACCTGCTGTACCTAACCAAGTGACCAGCTATTCTTCTTACCTGCTGTACCTAATCAAGTGACCAGCTGTGCTTCTTACCAGCTGTACCTAATCAAGTGACCAGCTGTGCTTACCTGCTGTACCTAATCAAGTGACCAGCTGTGCTTACCTGCTGTACCTAATCAAGTGACCAGCTGTGCTTACCTGCTGTACCTAATCAAGTGACCAGGTGTTCTTACCTACTGTACCTAATGAAGTGACCAGCTGTTCTTACCTGCTGTACCTAATCAAGTGACCAGGTGTTCTTACCTACTGTACCTAATGAAGTGACCAGCTGTTCTTACCTGCTGTACCTAATCAAGTGACCAGCTGTTCTTACCTACTGTACCTAATCAAGTGACCAGCTGTGCTTACCTGCTGTACCTAATCAAGTGACCAGCTGTGCTTACCTGCTGTACCTAATCAAGTAACCAGCTGTTCTTACCTACTGTACCTAATCAAGTGACCAGCTGTTCTTACCTACTGTACCTAATCAAGTGACCAGGTGTGCTTACCTACTGTACCTAATCAAGTGACCAGGTGTGCTTACCTACTGTACCTAATGAAGTGACCAGGTGTTCTTACCTACTGTACCTAATGTAGTGACCAGGTGTGCTTACCTACTGTACCTAATGAAGTGACCAGGTGTGTACCTAATGAAGTGACCAGGTGTGCTTACCTACTGTACCTAATGTAGTGACCAGGTGTGCTTACCTACTGTACCTAATGAAGTGACCAGGTGTGTACCTAATGAAGTGACCAGGTGTGCTTACCTACTGTACCTAATGTAGTGACCAGGTGTGCTTACCTACTGTACCTAATGAAGTGACCAGGTGTGTACCTAATGAAGTGACCAGGTGTGCTTACCTACTGTACCTAATATAGTGACCAGGTGTGCTTACCTAATGTACCTAATGAAGTGACCAGGTGTGTACCAAATTAAGTGAGCAGGTGTGTACCTAATGTAGTGACCAGGTGTGTACCTAATGTAGTGACCAGGTGTGTACCTAATGTAGTGACCAGGTGTGTACCTAATGTAGTGACCAGGTGTTCTTACCTGCTGTACCTAATGTAGTGAGCAGGTGTTCTTACCTGCTGTACCTAATGTAGTGAGCAGGTGTTCTTACCTGCTGTACCTAATGTAGTGAGCAGGTGTGCTTACCTACTGTACCTAATGTAGTGACCAGGTGTGTACCTAATGAAGTGACCAGGTGTGTACCAAATTAAGTGAGCAGGTGTGTACCTAATGTAGTGACCAGGTGTGTACCTAATGTAGTGACCAGGTGTGTACCTAATGTAGTGACCAGGTGTGTACCTAATGTAGTGACCAGGTGTGTACCTAATGTAGTGACCAGGTGTGTACCTAATGTAGTGAGCAGGTGTTCTTACCTGCTGTACCTAATGTAGTGAGCAGGTGTGCTTACCTACTGTACCTAATGTATTGAGCAGGTGTGCTTACCTGCCTCCATGTCCAGCTTCATGCAGCAGTTCCTCAGCCAGACATGTTGCAGTATCCTCCGTGTACCAGAACTGACTGAGACGCTGCAAACACATTCTGTATTTATTATTTATTCATTCATTATTCATTCATTCATTCATAACGATAACAATATTACAGTCAATTCTCTCCAATCTTTAGTTTTGGTTTCATAGTTTAGTAGCAGTTTGCTCAGACAATTGCATGTATTACAAAATAAAAATGTTATTGTCCTGTACTAAATATGCTTCTATTGTCTCAACACTAAATATGCTGAGTTTTCCTGATCATGTTTTAGTATTATATTTGAACGTTTTCCGATCATGTTTTAGTATTATATTTGAGGGTTTTCCTGATCATGTTTTAGTTTTATACAGTATTTGAAAGTTGTCTGATCATGTTTTAGTCTTACATTTGAGGGTTATTCTGATCATGTTTTATTATTATATTTAAAGGGTTTCCTATCATGTTTTAGTATCATATTTGAATGTTTTCCTATTATGCTTTAATATTATATTTGAGTGTTTTCCTGTCATGTTTTGGTATTTGAGTGTTTTCCTATCAAAATTTAGTATTATATTTGAGTGTTTTCCTGATCCATGTTTTAGTATTATATTCGAGTATTTTTCTGTGTTTTAGTATTATATTTGAGTGTTTTAGTGATCATGTTTTAGTATTATAAATATTTTCTAATCATGTTTTAGTATTTGAGTGTTTTCCTATCATATTTGAGTGTTTTCCTGATCATGTTTTAGTATTATATTTGAGTATTTTTTCTGTTTTGGTATTATATTTGAGTGTTCAAATAATCATGTTTTAATATTATATTTGCATGTTTTCCAATCATGTTTTAGTATCATATTTGAGTGTGTTCTTATCATATTTTAGTATTATATTTGAGTGTTTTCCTATCATGTTTTTAGTATGATATTTTAATGTTTTCCTGATCATGTTTTAGCATTATATTTGAGTTTTCTTATCATGTTTTAGTATTATATTTGAGTGTGTTCTTATCATATTTTAGTATTATATTTGAGTGTTTTCCTATCATGTTTAGTATATTTTAATGTTTTCCTGATCGTGTTTTAGTATTATATTTGAGAGTTTTCTTATCATGTTTTAGTATTATATTTGAGTATTTTTTTCTGTTTTGGTATTATATTTGAGTGTTTAAATAATCATGTTTTAATATTATATTTGAATGTTTTCCAATCATGTTTTAGTATTATATTTGAGTGTTTTCCTGATCATGTTTTAGTATTATATTTGAGTATTTTTTCTGTTTTGGTATTATATTTGAGTGTTTAAATAATCATGTTTTATTATTATATTTGAATGTTATCCAATCATGTTTTAGTATTATATTTGAGTGTGTTCTTATCATATTTTAGTATTATATTTGAGTGTTTTCCTATGATGATTAGTATGATATTTTAATGTTTTCCTGATCATGTTTTAGCATTATATTTGAGTTTTCTTATCATGTTTTAGTATTATATTTGAGTGTGTTCTTCTCATATTTTAGTATTATATTTGAGTGTTTTCCTATCATGTTTAGTATGATATTTTAATGTTTTCCTGATCATGTTTTAGTATTATATTTGAGAGTTTTCTTATCATGTTTTAGTATTATATTTGAGTGTTTGTTATCATGTTTTAGTATTATATTTGCGTGTTTTCCTATCATGTTTTAGTATTATATTTGAGTGTTTCCTGATCATGTTTTAGTATTATATTAGAGTGTTTAGTATGATGTATGTTCCTCTAATGAGAAGCAGGATGATCACCCAGTCCTCTCCCAGCGCTCCCACAGCAAAATGATCCGAGGTGTTGACGTCCTCAGCGGCCTCGCTGCTGCCGTCTTGTTGCGAGTAAAAGTCCCGCAGAGCCGCTAAAGTGTGCGCGGACAGCGTCGGAACGTCATCGTCGCTGTCACTCATCCCCAACTACAGTCGGTGACTTCTTCGACTATGGAGGCGAAACAAACTTGAGTTGAGCGAGACTAAAAACTCCTTTTGACACAAAAAAGTTTAAAAATGCAAAATATCCGAGCAAAGATCACAGTTGTGAGTGAGGCGCGGAGTAATGACGTCACTCCAAGAGCCGATGAATGGTGACGTCACTACAGGAAGGCCGGCGATGTTCCCATGGTGTGTTCAAGTGAATCTGGGAAATGACAGTTCAAATATTTCGATGTTCCTCGTAAATGTTTTCTTTCGTTGAAATTATAATTAAGCTTTAAAGATGTGGAAACGTTCATTATTCCAAACAGATGTATGACTGTTAATCAAGTCATGACTTTGAAATAATGTTATTATCCAAACTCGACTATTTTTTTTAACAATTCGTCAACTTTTACAGTTTAAAAAAACTGCGCTTTGTGGTTTTTAATAAAAAGTACATGTCAGACCAAAATATAGAGTATATATTCAATAATTCATTAAATGTGCAAATAATAATGAATGTATTTTTGCAACTGTGTAAATGCAGTAATTAAATACGAAACTCGGTGATAAATGAATTAAATATAAAACTGTTTATATTCAGTCATTAATAAATTAAATATTCAATTGTTTATGTTCAGTAATAAATGAATTAAATATACAATTCAGTGAATAATGAATAACAATTCATTTTGCAACTGTAACTATGTTCAGGTAATAATCAAACATGCAACTGTATATATTAAGTGATAAATTAAATATGAAACTGTATATATTCAGTGATTAATTAAATATGAAATTATATATTCAGTGATAAATTAAATATGAAACTGTATATATTCAGTGATTAATTAAATATGAAAATATATATTCAGTGATTAATTAAATATGAAACTGTATATATTCAGTGATTAATTAAATATGAAATTATATATTCAGTGATTAATTAAATATGAAACTGTATATATTCAGTGACTAATTAAATGTGAAATTATATATTCTGTGATTAATTAAATATGAAACTGTATATATTCAGTGACTAAATATGAAATTATATATTCAATGATTAATTAAATATGAAGCTGTATATATTCAGTGACTAATTAAATATGAAATTATGTATCCTGTGATTAATTAAATATGAAACTGTATATATTCAGTGATTAATTAAATATGAAACTATATATTCAGTGATTAATTAAATATGAAACTGTATATATTCAGTGATTAATTAAATATGAAACTGTATATATTCAGTGACTAATTAAATATGAAATGATTAAATATGAAACTGTATATATTCAGTGATTAATTAAATATGAAACTGTATATATTCAGTGACTAATTAAAAATGAAATGATTAATTAAATATGAAGCTGTATATATTAAATATGCAACTATATATTCAGCAACTGATCAGATGTGCAAGTGTAGATATTGAGTGATGAATGAAATAATGAAAGGAAGAGGCCAGAAAGACTTGATACAACATCTTTATGTACATGTTGAGGGTGGTAAACAAGCAGCCATGTTTGTGGTAAATCCACTCTGCTCCTCTTTCTCATTCTCTCATATTTGGTAGGAAAGTTTTATCAGGGTAGAAAAATACTACGACTTTATTCTTGTGGCCAAACATCGGAGGCACAAACTTCACGAGCCGGGATGATGAGGGGAGAAAAGCAGACTTGCTCAAGTCAAAGAGTTTCTTCTTCTTCAGCTGAGGAAGCACAAGGTGCTGCCCCCTGCTGGCGTAAAAAAACATTTCAGTCTCTGCAGTCCTCCGAGAGCAACATGCCGAGTTCTTTCAGGACGACACACCTGCGGCTGTGACTGTTGCCACGGTGACAGCAGGTGTGGCGAGCACACACACCAACACAAAGGCACTCTGGGTAGGTGTGTGTGTGTGTGTGTGTGTGTGTGTGTGTGTGTGCGTGTGTGTGTGTGTTCAAACGTCCAAATGCAACCACAAACTTCACGCTGTAAAATAATTCTGCTGACACTGCGCACGCGTGATCAGTTCACTTCCTGCGGTTGTCATGGCGACGGCCTCCCGCCGACCACAAGGTGTGTCCATCAGCAAAGGAGCGAGAGCTGGTGGTCAGACTGGCGTCCTCTGGCCATCTGGAGCGCGGGGGGGCGTGTCCTGGCCTACCCATAGTTCATGGAGGCAATGTGAGTGTTTCCATGGTTACTTGACGCACAGCAACCCCCCCACGTTGGCCACAAACTCCTCCAGGCTCCTGAGGAAGGCCAGCTTCTGCTTGCGGTCCATGGTGGGCGGCGTGCAGCTGGCGGCCAGCTTGGTGAAGGCGTCCAGCAGACGCTGGTAGATGACGGCGTCCCTCTGCGACGCCAGCAGCGTCTCCACCAGCTCGGCGTACTCCGCCTGGCGGACATGAAGGAAGTCACTGGTCAGACGCTGCAAGTCAACATGTCGCTTCATTCATAGACTGGTGTGGAAGAAGCAGCCGCAGGGACAGGAGTGGCCACTAGAGGACGCCATTACTGCCTCGGCTTCAGCAACTAAAACATCAAACCTAGCAATTATTCATTTATTATAATGTTTGTGTGTTCTACCACAATATTTTAGTGTATTGTTTAGAATGTTGCAATCATATTTCAGTGGACTTTTTCGTGTTTTACTGTCATAATTTAGTTTATTTATTGTGTTTTATTGTAATATTTTATTGTATTTTTTAGTGTTTTACTGTCATAATTTATTGCAATTTTTAGTGTTTTACTGTCATAATTTTGTAATTTTTTTTGTGTTTTACTGTCATATTTTAGTGTACTTTTTTGTGTATTTTGTCATATGTTACTGTAATTTTTTGTTTCATTGTCATATTTTAGTGTAATTTTTAGTGGTTTACTGTTATATTTAGTGTAATTTTTAGTGTTTTACTGTCATATTTTAGTGTACTTTTTTGTGTATTTTGTCATAATTTAGTGTAATTTTTAGTGTTTTATTGTCATATTTTAGTGTACTTTTTGTGTATTTTGTCTGTGTAATTTTTTGTGGTTTACTTTCATATTTTAGTGTAATTTTTAGTGTTTTATTGTCATATTTTAGTGTTTCACTGTCATGATTTACTGTAATTTTTAGTGTTTTATTGTCATATTTTAGTGTGCTTTTTAGTGTTTTATTGTCATATTTTAATGTTTTACTGTCATAATGTAGTGTCATTTTAAGTGTTTTATTGTCATATTTTAGTGTAATTTTTACGGTTTTACTGTCATGATTTAGTGTAATTTGTAGTGTTTTATTGTCATATTTTAGTCTACTTTTGAGTGTTTTATTGTCATATTTTAGTATATTTTTTTGTGTTTTACTGTCATATTTTAGAGTATTTTTGTGTATTTTGTCATATTTTAGTGTAATTTTGAGTGTTTCACTGTCATATTTTAGTGTACTTTTTGTGTATTTTGTCTATTTTAGTGTTATTTGTAGTGGTTTACTGTCATATTTTAGTGTAATTTTTAGTGTTCTGTCATATTTTAGTGTTTAACTGTCATGATTTAGTGTAATTTTTAGTGTTTTATTGTCATATTTCAGTGTACTTTTTAGTGTTTTACTGTCATATTTTAGTCTACTTTTGACTGCTTTATTGTCATATTTTAGTGTAATTTTTTAGTGTTTTACTGTCATTATTTATTGTAATTTTGAGTGTTTACTGTCATATTGCGTGTCACCTGGTGCAGACACACAAGTGTGTAGAAAGTGTGTGTCACCTGGTGCAGACACACAAGTGTGTAGAAAGTGTGTGTCACCTGGTGCAGACACACAAGTGTGTAGAAAGTGTGTCACCTGGTGCAGACACACAAGTGTGTAGAAAGTGTGTGTCACCTGGTGCAGACACACAAGTGGGTAGAAAGTGTGTGTCACCTGGTGCAGACACACAAGTGTGTAGAAAGTGTGTCACCTGGTGCAGACACAAGTGTGTAGAAAGTGTGTCACCTGGTGCAGACACACAAGTGTGTAGAAAGTGTGTCACCTGGTGCAGACACACAAGCGTGTAGAAAGTGTGTGTCACCTGGTGCAGACACACAAGTGTGTAGAAAGTGTGTGTGTCACCTGGTGCAGACACACAAGTGTGTAGAAAGTGTGTCACCTGGTGCAGACACACAAGTGTGTAGAAAGTGTGTCACCTGGTGCAGACACACAAGTGTGTAGAAAGTGTGTGTGTCACCTGGTGCAGACACACAAGTGTGTAGAAAGTGTGTCACCTGGTGCAGACACACAAGTGTGTAGAAAGTGTGTGTGTCACCTGGTGCAGACACACAAGTGTGTAGAAAGTGTGTCACCTGGTGCAGACACACAAGTGTGTAGAAAGTGTGTCACCTGGTGCAGACACACAAGTGTGTAGAAAGTGTGTGTGTCACCTGGTGCAGACACACAAGTGTGTAGAAAGTGTGTCACCTGGTGCAGACACACAAGTGTGTAGAAAGTGTGTGTCACCTGGTGCAGACACACAAGTGTGTAGAAAGTGTGTCACCTGGTGCAGACACACAAGTGTGTAGAAAGTGTGTGTCACCTGGTGCAGACACACAAGTGTGTAGAAAGCCTCTCCCGCTGCCACTGTCATCTCTGTGTTGTGTTTGTGCAGCACCAACATGTCGAACACCAGCTGCACACAAACAGGAAGTGAAGCGTACATCAATCATGTTTCATTAAAAGGGACAAGCGGTATAAAATGGATGTTTCAAATATGCTGATGATGATGACAAAAAGCTTCTCGCTACATTGCCACCAAGGTGGCGTCCTGGCCGGCGTATTGTTTAGTTTGCGGCGTGCTACCTTGAGGAAGTGGCGTGTGGCCATGAAAAGGGGCGTGTCCTTGTCCTGGTTCTTGGCGCACTGCTCAGCCAATGGCGACAGAGCCTCCAGACACAGCTGGCTGACCTCGCTGCCCATCCTGCACGCTGGCGTTGAGGAAGAAGACCACTTTGGCGGCAGCACAGACACACAAATAATGACTCTTCACGCCGCACCCTCAATAAGTCACTTGGACACGCCCACTTCACTCGTGGTAATATTTATATTCATAAACATCTAATTGTTGTTTTATATTATATATGGAACAAAATGGATTAACATCTGAATGCCAATTCTTATTATTACAATTCTGAATGGATTCATCATTCTCAAGAATTTATTTCAACTCGTAATATTTGTACAATTATTTAAAAATGTGGCATTATTTTAATCATTTAATTGATTAATTTATCAATTTTATTTGCAAAAATGATTTAATCAAACTATTATTTTGGAATATTTGAGGTAATGTAAAAAATGGATTCACATCCGAATCTCGATTCTTATTGATCACAATTCTAAATGAATCATTTTAAAGAATTTGTTTTATTTCATATTTTACAATTTTCTTTAAAAAAAAAAGAAGTCATTTTTTAAATCATCTATGTATTAATTTACTAATTTTATTTGCAAAAACTAAAAACACATTTACACTTTAATGACAGTTATTTTATCATATTTGAGGTGACAAAATAACAAATATGGATTCAAGAATCCATTCATCATTTTAAAGAATCTATTTAAGTTCATATTAGTTTTTGAATTATTTAAAACATTTGTTATGAACTTTTTATAAACATTTATTTTATTTGCAAAAAAAACCCAACATTTATTTTTGACGACGTTGTTATTTTATTTGATCCCAGTTGATGGAAAAATATATTTATATCTGAATCTTCCTTCTTATTTTTTACAATTCTGAATCATTTTCAAGAATGTCTTATTATTATATCTTATATTATTTTTAATTATTATTTATAAATATGTCAATATTTCAATATTTCATTTATTCATTTCATTCGCAAAAAAATAAAAATAAATGAATGACACTATTATTTTATGATTTTCGCAGGAATGGAAAAAATGGATTTACATCTGAATCTTGATTCTAATTCATTACAATTCTGAATGGATAAATCATTTTCAGGAATCTATTTAAATCAATTTTTTAAATTATTATTATTTAAAAATATGCCGTTATTTCAATTATTTATTCATTATTTTAATTTAAAAAAAACAAACACATTTTTTTAAATCACACTATTATAATATATATAATAAGTAAATATTACATATGTTCTATTGCCACTACAGTACATTTTTCATGTACTTTATGCCTGCATTATCCTTTCCATCCTTACACTTTCCATCCTTTGTAACGGAGCTACTGTGTGGATCAATGAAGTTAGTCTAAGTCTATTCTAGAACATTTGAGGTGATGGCGAAAAAAAAAGATTCACATCCAAATCGCAAAATGTATTCATTACAATTCTGAATCAATTTATTTTTAAGAATCTAAATTCATATCATTTAAAAAAAATAACTTATTTATTAATTTTTTATGTTTATCAACATTTTTTTGTTTTTAATGATACTGTTATTTTCTAATATTGAAGGTGATGTGATCAAATAAAAGGACTCACATCAGATAATATTTTATAATAATAATATTTTATACATTACAATTCTGAAATCATTCATAATTTTCAAGGATCTTTTTTGAAAATTGTATTTAGTTTTTTTAAGCATGTTTACTTGCAGCAGGTATTTGTCGTAGCAGCTTTTGTCATCCATAAATACTTTGGAAAAGGTTTTATTTACATTTATATACTGCGGTTTGAATGGAGAATGTGTTGTGACTTTTTGTGTATTTTAGTGGAATTTTAGTGTTTAACTGTCATGATTTAGTGTAATTTTTAGTGTTTTATTGTCATATTTATTGTTATTTTAGTGCTTTACTGTCATATTTTTGTGTACTTTTTAATGTTTTACTGTCATATTTTAGTGTACTTTTTTGTGTATTTTGTCATATTTTAGTGTGATTTTTAGTGTTTTACTGTCATATTTTAGTTTACTTTTTGTGTATTTAGTGTCATTTTTAGTGTTTTATTGTCATATTTTAGTGTAATTTTTAGGGTTTTACTGTCATGATTTAGTGTAATTTGTAGTGTTTTACTGTCATATTTTAATGTACTTTTGAGTGTTTTATTGTCACATTTTAGTGTAATTTTTAGTGGTTTACTGTCATATTTAGTGTCATTTTAATGCTTTATTGTCATATTTTAGTGTGCTTTTTAATGTTTCACTGTCATATTTTAGTGTACTTGTGCATTTTGTCATAATTTAGTATGATTTTTAGTGTTTTACTGTCATATTTTACTGTACTTTTTGTGATATTTTAGTGTAATTTTTAGTGTTTTATTGTCATATTTTAGTGTTTAACTGTCATGATTTTAGGTAATTTTTTGTGTTTTGTCATATTTTAGTGTAATTTTTAGTGTTTCACTGTCATATTTTACTGTACTTTTTGTGATATTTTAGTGTAATTTTTTGTGATTTATTGTCATATTTTAGTGTTTAACTGTCATGATTTAGTGTAATTTTTAGTGTTTTGTCATATTTTAGTGTAATTTTTAGTGTTTTATTTTACTGTAGTTTTTGTGTATTTTGTCTGTTTCTGTAATTTTTGGTGGTTTACTGTCATATTTTAGTGTAATTTTTAGTGTTTTTTTATATTTTGGTGTAATTTTTAGTGTTTTATTGTCATTCTAGTGTTTAACTGTCAGGATTGAGTGTCATTTTTAGTGTTTTGTCATATTTTAGTGTAATTTTTAGTGTTTTACTGTCATGACATTGTCATTTTTAGTGTTTTACTGTCATATTTTAGTGTAATTTTTATTGTTTTACTGTCATGATTTAGTGTAATTTTGAGTGTTTTACTGTCATGATTTAGTGTAATTTTGAGTGTTTTACTGTCATATTTTAGTGTACTTTTGAGTGTTCTATTGTCATATTTTAGTGTAATATTGAGTGTTTTACTGTCACGATTTAGTGTAATTTTGAGTGTTTTACTGTCATGATTTAGTGTAATTTTGAGTGTTTACTGTCATATTTGAGTGTACTTTTGAGTGTTCTATTGTCATATTTTAGTGTAATTTTGAGTGTTTTACTGTCATGATTTAGTGTAATTTTGAGTGTTTTACTGTCATATTTGAGTGTAATTTTGAGTGTTCTATTGTCATATTTTAGTGTAATTTTGAGTGTTTTACTGTCATGATTTAGTGTAATTTTGAGTGTTTTACTGTCATATTTTAGTGTACTTTTGAGTGTTCTATTGTCATATTTTAGTGTAATTTTGAGTGTTCTACTGTCATGATTTAGTGTAATTTTGAGTGTTTTACTGTCATATTTTAGTGTACTTTTGAGTGTTCTATTGTCATATTTTAGTGTAATTTTGAGTGTTTACTGTCATATTGTGTGTCACCTGGTGCAGACACACAATGTGTTGACATCTGTGTAAAATAACCTCCTCAAAGTGCATGATGGGAAATATCGCCTCTCCCTCCCACGTCACCTATCTGCCTGCACCTCTCTGCAGTTGAGTCCCGGAAGGATACGAGGTCATTCCGAGCTCCAGTGAGAACATGAGGCTCTTGAAGAGGTCTTCAGGCAGCTGTGGGATCTTCTCAGGGAAGATCTCGCAGATGAAGGTGATGAGTTTGTAGTACTGGTTGCACAGAGATGGGAACTGGGAGCACAGCCAGGACACAGGTGACAGGTGAGTTCCTGCCAGGTGTGAGAGGGGGGGGGGGCGTCAACAAACCCACCTTGAGAAGGTCCTGAGACATGAGGGGAAGGACGATATTGACGCCGTACAGAACCACGTCTGCTGCAGAGACCGGCCGACTGGAGGCGGGCGTTCCTTGGTCTTGGCTTCTGAACACCTCGTCTGGAAAGGAACCAGGACGGTCGGTCATCACAGGGGAGTTGGCGAGGGGGAGGGGGGGGGAAGACCAGGATCACCTGTGTCGCTGAAGTCAATGAACTCTTTGGACAGCAGGTTGGTGAGCAGCTCCATGATGAGCAGGAGGTCCTGGTACTGGTCCTCCTCGGCCACCGCCTCGCTCCGCTTCCTGCTCTGGTTGTTCTTGGAGTAGACCTGCAGCAGCGTCAGGCAGGCCTCGTACAGTTTCATGGACTTGGTCTGCGAGGACGGCAGACACTTGATTAGGCACACTATCCGCATGACAGAATAATCGGATATAAGTTAGCACACAATTTGTTTGCCATGAGTTCAGGTTGCCAAAGCTGTCTTTGATCTTATCATCCATAAATACTTTTGTAAAGGTTTTATTTACATTTATATGCTGCGGTTTGAATGGAGAATGTGTTGTGACTTTTTGTGTATTTTAGTGTAATTTTTAGTGTTTAAATGTCATGATTTAGTGTAATTTTTAGTGTTTTATTGTCATATTTATTGTAATTTTAGTGCTTTACTGTCATATTTTAGTGTACTTTTTAATGTTTTACTGTCATATTTTAGTGTACTTTTTTGTATATTTTGTCATATTTTAAGTGTGATTTTTAGTGTTTTACTTTCATATTTTAGTTTACTTTTTGTGTATTTAGTGTAATTTTTAGTGTTTTATTGTCATATTTTAGTGTAATTTTTAGTGTTTAAATGTCATGATTTAGTGTAATTTTTAGTGTTTTATTGTCATATTTATTGTAATTTTAGTGCTTTACTGTCATATTTTAGTGTACTTTTTAATGTTTTACTGTCATATTTTAGTGTACTTTTTTGTATATTTTGTCATATTTTAGTGTGATTTTTAGTGTTTTACTTTCATATTTTAGTTTACTTTTTGTGTATTTAGTGTAATTTTTAGTGTTTTATTGTCATATTTTAGTGTAATTTTTAGTGTTTAAATGTCATGATTTAGTGTAATTTTTAGTGTTTTATTGTCATATTTATTGTAATTTTAGTGCTTAACTGTCATATTTTAGTGTACTTTTTAATGTTTTACTGTCATATTTTAGTGTACTTTTTTGTATATTTTGTCATATTTTAGTGTGATTTTTAGTGTTTTACTTTCATATTTTAGTTTACTTTTTGTGTATTTAGTGTAATTTTTAGTGTTTTATTGTCATATTTTAGTGTAATTTTTAGTGTTTAAATGTCATGATTTAGTGTAATTTTTAGTGTTTTATTGTCATATTTATTGTAATTTTAGTGCTTTACTGTTATATTTTAGTGTACTTTTTAATGTTTTACTGTCATATTTTAGTGTACTTTTTTTGTATATTTTGTCATATTTTAGTGTGATTTTTAGTGTTTTACTGTCATATTTTAGTGTACTTTTGAGTGTTCTGTTGTCATATTTTAGTGTAATTTTGAGTGTTTTACTGTCATATTTTAGTGTACTTTTGAGTGTTCTATTGTCATATTTTAGTGTAATTTTGAGTGTCTTTGATCTTATCAGGCAAAAGGCGGACAGCTCCACTGTGTGCGATGGAATGCGCCGCAGAGGTGTCGGTTTCTCAGATCTGGACAGCCACAGGAATGTACGGGGGGCAGACCTGACACCGCTCCAAGCACCTTTTGTTTGAACTGTTTATGACTCAGTGTGTTTGTTTGCAACTTTGAAGTTGTGTACATAGTTGATGTTAAAAGGTGTCCCACCTCTCCCAGGTAGCAGATCTGCTTGTGAGCCACTTCCACAAACACCTCAATGATGAGGTTGATGGTCTCCGGCGTGTTGCTGTAGACCTGGAAAAGCCACGGACGCAAAAGAAGAGTGAGATCTTTCCCGTCGCCAAATCGGCGTTGAGCGGCGGCCGGCCTCACCTCCATGAGGCCGATGCAGCTGGACAGGAAGTCCATGAGGAAGGAGAAGAGCGAGGCCACGTTGTCGATCTGCGTGGCCTCGGCGATGCCGCACAGCGCCTCCAGCGTGGCGATGATCTCTTGCTTCACCGCTTCCTCCTGGCTGATCTGGGCAAAGTTCTCCTGGTTGATGAGGTTGAGGAAGCGCTGCTGGAGAGGGTGCAGGACCTGGAGGCGACAGGGAGGAACGACGGCTCGGATCAGGGGTGTCCAAACTTCTGCCACTGAGGTTCGCAACACCTAAAGGTGTCTCCTGGTAGTAGTATTGTTGATCTGCCGTCTATCCTTCCAGTCAGGGGCTTATTTCTTTTGTTTCTATCTGCATTTAAGCACGATGCTATCACGTTAGCTCAGTAGCTAAAGTGCTTCACCGATGTATTGTCGTGGGGATAAAAGTCACTGTGAATGTCCATTTGGCGTTCTGGACTCTCATTTTCAAGAGGATATAGTATCCCAGGTGGTTTGAAATACAAATCCGTGATCCACAATAGAAAAAGGAGAAAGGTACAAGGGCTCATTGGATTCCACACTAAGTTACGGTCAGAGCGTAATAAGATACGTCCTGCACTGCACTCTAGTCCTTCACTCTCACGTTCCTCATCCACGAATCTTTCATCCTGGCTCAAATTAATGGGGTAATCATCACTTTCTCGGTCCGAATCTCTCTTGCTCCATTGTAAACAACGGGGAAATGTGAGGAATACTAGCTCCTGTGACGTCACGCTACTTCCGCTACAGGCAAGGCTTTTTTTTAATCAGCGAGCAAAAGATGCTAACTTTATCGTCGATGTTCTCTACTAAATCCTTTCAGCAAAAATATGGCAATATCGCGAAATGATCAAGTATGACACATAGAATGGATCTGCTATTCCCGTTTGAATAAAAAAAATTCATTTCAGTAGGCCTTTAATAAACATTTACTAAATATTTTTGTGTAAATAACACATTTCACAACCTATAATTAAAAAAAAGAACACAATTGTGGCTGGTTGAGCAACAATCGTGTTCCCATGTTGAGTTTTTACTCATTTTTACTAATTGGTTCTCATCTAGTTTGCACTTTGTCTGTGTTATTATTATTATTATTGGCTTTTATCTAGTTTGCACTTTGTCTGTATTATTACTATTATCTAGGGGTGTAACGGTACACAAAAATGTGGGTTCGGTACGTACCTCGGTTTAGAGGTCACGGTTTGGTTCATTTTCAGTACAGTAAGAAAACAACAAAATATACATTTTTGGGTTATTTATTTACCAAATTTGTAAAATCTTCTACCAAAAATATTTTTCTTAGTGTAATATTTGACGTGAAGTAATGGGAACCTTGGATAGGTCAATAATTCATCATAACATTGATTTTGATTCAATATTATGTTTTGAGCAATGACAGTTTGAAAGAAAAAAAAACAGCTTTGTTTTATTAGTCAACATTGCAACTTTTTCTAAATGACATTTAACCTTTAAGCTTTTTTATTTCACTTTTGTTATGTTTTTGTTTATTTTAATAGTATTTTTAGAATGTGCCGTGGGCCTTTAAAACATTAGCTGTGGGCCGCAAATGGCCTCCGGGGCACACTTTTGACACCCCTGCTATAGATAATAAAAAATGAAATGTGATAAATCTATGGATAAAAAGCAGAGCCTGGCGACGTTTATCATAACTCTCTCTCTCTCTATCTCTGCCCCTCCCTCACCAATGCTGCTGTTTGTTTTGTTTTTAACCCCTTCTTAACCCTGAACGTACATTGAAAACACACGCAACCCTAACTCAAAATGCCGGACATTTGAGGCATTTAAGAAACTCGGCCCTGACAGCTCCGCAAAAGAGGACATGTCCGCTGAAAAGAGGACGTGTGGTCAGTCTATCCTAGCCCGTTAGCTGCTAGCATGCCGTGTGTTGTGCCTCGGTGTGCATTGTTTACACAACGTGCGTTACGCTACTTAATATGTCCGTGTGGAAACTCGTTCGGTACACCTCCGAACCGAAATGGTTCAATACAAATACACGTACCGTTACACCTCTACTATTATCATTATTATCGACTCCTCTTTGCCTCGTTCTTTTTATTTTCCTATGTTAATGATGTTAGATATGTTGTTGTTGTTGGGGACAAGTGATGTAAATGAGCTTCGGCTACAAACACTATGATGCATACATTGGATGACTGTTTCAGATGTCTATGTTTCTGTGTCTGTCCCTATTTCACATAAACCTTTTATATATCTGCAGCTTATAGCGCGGTGAGGCTGATATAAGGAAAACATGTTTTCTTCTCAAATTGAGTGGGTGCGGCTTATACAATGGTGCGCTCTATAGTCGGGAAAATACGCTAATAACTACTGAGTGAGCTGTCGAGAAATCCCGTCGGGGTCAAAACCCTTCCATGGCGCAGCAACGAGGCGGGGTTTGATCAGTCGTCGTCACGGCAGCTGCACCGGCCGACAGCTGGCGAAACACCCCCCCACCCCCCCGTGATTACACTGCAGTCATCGTGGCTTTGCACCCCATTTTTACTACCGTCAGCCGATTAGGACCAAAGACCTCCCGGATCCTGACAAGGATCATGTTATCCGGCCAGGGACGCCAACTCCGAGGGGGAACATTATCGAGCGCACGCATCAGCCCCGGCGGCTTTAGAGCTGACGAGTCAAGACTTTGTCATGCCTCAAAGCTGCTGATGGCGGCGGACACGCTCGCCGTGCTCCGATTGGCTGTTGGAATTTTACTCCATAACAGTCGCAGTTTTACAAGAAAAGCTTAACATTTGGACAATTTTATGAAAAGAGTCGTCATTTTACCAGACAAAAGTCACAATTTTGTAAGAAACCTTAAGAATGTTGGCAATTATCATAACAACAATCGAAAAAGGTCACAATTTCACAAGAAAAACTTAGAATGTTGGCGGTATTATCATAAAAGTCGTCATTTTCCTCAACGCAAGTCAAAGTTTTACAAGAAAAACTGAACATTTGTGCAATATTACGATAAAAGTTAGAATTTTACTCAATAACAGTCGCAGTTTTACAAGAAAAGCTCAACATTTGGACAATTTTATGAAAAGAGTCGTCATTTTACTCGACAAAAGTCACAATTTTGTAAGAAATCTTAAAAATGTTGGCAATTATCATAACAACAATCGAAATTTTACTTGGCAAAATTATGCCAAAAGTCATCATTTTACTCGAAAAATGTCACTGTTTTACAAGAACAACAAAAGAATTGGCAATATTGTGATAAAAGTCTGAATTTTATATGACAAATGTCACCATTTTGCATTAAAAAGTAATAATTTGACATGAAAAATTCATAATTTTACGAGAAAATGTTGCGACATTACAGAAACAGAAAGAACATGAGAAATTGTTCCCAATTTTATAAGAAAAAAAAGTCGATGCGTTGTGATTAATTTCACCACCAGGGGTGCAAATGAGACATCCATCCATCCATTTTCTACCGCTTGTCCCTTTCAGCAGTAATTATAGTCTGCAAATGTGTAAAATTTTGACTTATTTCCTAATATTATTACAACTTTACTTTTACAAAATTGTATATTTTTTCTTGTAAACAATGCAACTTTAGTCTAGTAAAATTGTGACTTGACTTTATAATTGTCTTTCCCCTCATTATTAAGATTACTCTCGCAACATCCCGCCTTTTTTATTATGTTTGTGTAAAATTATAACTTTTTCCTTAATTTTATGACTTAACAAAAGCTTTGTTGTGATATTGTGACTTTATTCTAGTGAAATGATTACTTTTCCCCTCGTTGCGATTTCACTCACGCCAAATTGCACCTTTTTTGTCATTCTCAGAAAATGTTACCTTTTTATTATAATATGTTCTTTTAAAATTATGATTTTTTTTAATTCAATGATTTTATTCTCACAAATTTTTTTTTTTTTTTGGACATTTTTCCCTGTATTTTACAATTTTATTGGGACTTTCGTAACATTTTTATGTTTTTCCTAATATTATTACGACTTTGACAAAATTGTATATTTTTTCTTGTAAACATTGCAACTTTAGTCTAGTAAAATTGTGACTTGACTTTATAATTGTCTTTCCCCTCATTATTAAGATTACTCTCGCAACATCCCGCCTTTTTTGTTATGTTTGTGTAAAATTATGGCTTTTTCCTTATTTTATGACTTAACAAAAGCTTTGTTGTGATATTGTGACTTTATTCTAGTGAAATGATTACTTTTCCCCTCATTGCGATTTCACTCACGCCAAATTGCACCTTTTTTGTCATTCTCAGAAAATTTTACCTTTTTATTATTATATGTTCTTTTAAAATTATGATTTTTTCTAATTCAATGATTTTATTCTCACAATTTTTAAATTTTTTTTTGACATTTTTCCCTGTATTTTACAATTTTATTGGGACTTTCGTAAAATTTTGATGTTTTTCCTAATATTATTACGACTTTGACAAAATTGTATATTTTTTCTTGTAAACATTGCAACTTTAGTCTCGTAAAATTGTGACTTCTTTCCTTATCGTGACTTTATTATTGTCTTTTCCCTCATTATTAGACTACTCTCGCAAAATTCTGCCTTTTTTAAAATAATAATATGTTCGTGTAAAATTATAACTTTTTCCTTAATTTTATGACTTAACAAAAGCTTTGTTGTGATATTGTGACTTTATTCTAGTGAAATGATTACTTTTCCCCTCATTGCGATTTCACTCACGCCAAATTGCACCTTTTTTGTCATTCTCAGAAAATTTTACCTTTTTATTATTATATGTTCTTTTAAAATTATGATTTTTTTTAATTCAATGATTTTATTCTCACAAAAATTTTTTTTGTTGTTGACATTTTTCCCTGTATTTTACAATTTTATTGGGACTTTCGTAAAATTTTGATGTTTTTCCTAATATTATTACGACTTTGACAAAATTGTATATTTTTTCTTGTAAACATTGCAACTTTAGTCTAGTAAAATTGTGACTTCTTTCCTTATCATGACTTTATTATTGTCTTTTCCCTCATTATTAGACTACTCTCGCAAAATTCTGCCTTTTTTAAAATTATAATATGTTCGTGTAAAATTATAACTTTTTCCTTAATTTTATGACTTAACAAAAACTTTCTTGTGATATTGTGACTTTGTTCTCGTGAAATTATTACTTTTCCCCTCAATACGATTTCACTCATTTTTTGTAATTATTCTCAGAAAATTATATACATTTTTTTCTGTGCATTTTTGAAATGCATTCCCACAAAATTACACCTTTTTATTGTAAAAATGTTCTTGTAAAATTATGATTTTTAAAAAAATATTTTTTTAAATTTAGTGACTTTATTCTATATACATAAATGTTGGATCTACTATGGACTGGACTTTCACAATATTATGTCGGACCCACTCGACGTCCATTGCATCCGGTCTCCCCTGGTGGCTTGTGCAGCCCTTTGAGACACTTGTGATTTAGGGCTATATAAATAAACATTGATTGATTGATTGATGTGTTGTTGTTGAGTGTCGGTGCTGTCTAGAGCTCGGCAGTGTAATACTCTTCCATATCAGTAGGTGGCAGCAGGTAGCTAATTGCTTTGTAGGTGTCGGAAACAGCGGGAGGCAGTGTGCAGGTAAAATTGTGTCTAATGCTTAAACCAAAAATAAACAAAAGGTGAGTGCCCCTAAGAAAAGGCATTGACGCTTAGGGAAGGCTATGCAGAATGAAACTAAAACTGAATGCTGGACGACAGCAAAGACTAGGGATGATACTCGAAACCGGTTTCCCCGGTTGTTTGATAAGAAAAGAACCAAGTCCTCGGACTCGAATCCGTTTTTGAGAACCGGTACCCGTTATCGAGACCACTATAGTAAAGGAAAAGAGTTGATTCTTTATTCGAATCCCGTCCCGACCAGAAATGCTCCGTGGGACATCACAAGAAATGACGTCACGTAGCTCAGTCATTAGGCGCAGATAGCGAAAGCAGGAAAACAATGGACGGGAAAAAGCGCTCCAAGGTGTAATAAAGTTCAAAACAAAAGGTATAATCCATCGAATAACTTTACTGAGAGATTTGAGCAGGGTAAAACACATGACCAACACTTTTACGACCAACCGGAAACATAGCAACCAGGCTAGCAACGCACCTCCTTTACGGCAGCTGTCGCAACGTTCTTAAAACAACCGCAGCACATACATATATATACACAAAATATCTCCCTTTTTGAACTTTTGTTTTTCTTTCCTTGTAAACAAAACAAAATCACACTGTAGATGTGTTGTCTGTCTAATTATAAATAATGCAGACGAGGCGTGTTGGCTGAGTTCTTGACGTTTACTTTCACAGCGTGGCAACATGCAACACTTCGGGGCTACCGCGCATGCTCGTAACTCCCGTTGCATGCTGGGTAGTGTAGTTGTTATATTCTCTAGCTCATAACATTTTTCCCCCTATAAAGAAATAATGTTAACTCAATAAAGTGTATTTCTTTTTTTAGCTTTAACTTTTCATTTTTTAGCATTGTAACCACATTTGCAAACAACTTTTCTCTTCATAGAATTTTCTTTCAATAAAGAAATAAAGTGCAAAAATGTCAAAGCATCATAACAAACAGTTATGTTCCAATAGCAGCAGAAGTGCACTTTTTGGAGAGCTGTATTATTTTCAGTTTTGTGCCCAAGGGACTGATTTTATTTAACACTATATTATTATTTATACACCTATAGTGATCACAGAGACAGCTTGTTTTTGTGTTACTGTATATATTTGTTTCTCTGAAAAATCCCACTTAATATACTTTGGGTAACAACAGTCAATATTTATTTATTTTATTTTATTTTTTCAGGTGGGTAACAGTCAATATTTATTTATTTATTAGATTTTATTTTTCTATTATATAATAAAAGTGAGCTTTTGTTAAACCAAATATTGTGTGTTTTTTTCCATATACAACAACCTATCTGGACTCGATAAGAGAATCGATAGGAATCGGTTCGATAAGAGGATTCGATAATAGGCTCGAACTCGATAATTTCTTATCAAACATCATCTCTAGCAAAGACTTACTGTGGAGCAAAGATGGCGTCCACAATGTACATCCGAACACGACATGACAATCGACAATGTCCCCACGAAGACGGATAAAAACAACTAAAATATTATTGATTGCTAAAACAAAGTAGATGCGGGGAATATCGCTCAAAGGAAGACATGAAACTGCTACAGGAAAATACCAAAAAAAAGTGAAAAAACCACCAAAATAGGTGTTCTCCTTGTTAGGGCTGCACGATTAATTGACATCGAATCAACGTAGAGCAGGGGTCACCAACCTTTTTGAAAGCAAGAGCTACTTCTTGGGTAGTGATTAATGCGAAGGGCTACCAGTTTGATACACACTTAAATAAATTGCCACAAATAGCCAATTTGCTCAATTTACCTTTAACTCTATGTTATTATTAATAATTAATGATATTTACACTTAATTGAACGGTTTAAAAGAGGAGAAAACACGAAAAAAATGACAATTAAATTTTGAAACATAGTTTATCTTCAATTTCGACTCTTTAAAATTCAAAATTCAACCGAAAAAAAGAAGAGAAAAACTAGCTAATTCGAATCTCTTTGAAAAAATTAAAAAAATAATTTATGGAACATCATTAGTAATTTTTCCTGATTAAGATTAATTTTAGAATTTTGATGACATGTTTTAAATAGGTTAAAATCCAATCTGCACTTTGTTAGAATATATAACAAATTGGACCAAGCTATATTTCTAACAAAGACAAATCATTATTTGTTCTAGATTTTCCAGAACAAAATGTTTAGAAGACATTCAAAAGACTTTGAAATAAGATTTAAATTTGATTCTACAGATTTTCTCGATTTGTCAGAATAATTTTTTTGAATTTTAATCATAATAAGTTTAAAGAAATATTTCACTAATATTCTTCGTCGAAAAAAACAGAAGCTAAAATGAAGAATTAAATTAAAATGTATTTATTATCCTTTACAATACAATAAAATAAAAATTAAAAAATAAATTGACTTGAACATTGATTTAAATTGTCAGGAAAGAAGAGGAAGGAATTTAAAAGGTAAAAAGGTATATGTGTTTAAAACTCCTAAAATCATTTTTAAGGTTGTATTTTTTCTCTAAAATTGTCTTTCTGAAAGTTATAAGAAGCAAAGTAAAAAAAAAAGAAAATAATTTATTTAAACAAGTGAAGACCAAGTCTTTCAAATATTTTCTTGGATTTTCAAATTCTATTTGAGTTTTGTCTCTCTTACAATTAAAAATGTGGGCCAAAGCGAGACCAGCTTGCTAGTAAATAAATACAATTTAAAAAACAGAGGCAGCTCACTGGTAAGTGCTGCTATTTGAGCTATTTTTAGAACAGGCCAGCGGGCTACTCATCTGGTCCTTACGGGCTACCTGGTGCCCGCGTTGGTGACCCCTGGTGTAGATGTTTTAATTAGTACGCAACCGCAAGCGGCTGAAGTACTTTTTTTGAGTGACTGAGACAAAAAAATACCTCGGCCCAATACTGCTGCTTCGTGTCCGAGTCCATTTGTGCAAAGCCGCCCAGAACCAGGGCCTTCATCAGGGTCCTCTGCACCGAGCTGGACAACATGTGGAGTGGCGGGCTGCGGCTGGCGAACTGCTTGGCCAGGT
>NC_084743.1:10280400-10335400 GCF_033978785.1 Entelurus aequoreus
TAGAGCAGGGGTCACCAACCTTTTTGAAAGCAAGAGCTACTTCTTGGGTAGTGATTAATGCGAAGGGCTACCAGTTTGATACACACTTCAATAAATTGCCAGAAATAGCCAATTTGCTCAATTTACCTTTAACTCTATGTTATTATTAATAATTAATGATATTCACACTTAATTGAATGGTTTAAAAGAGGAGAAAACACGAAAAAAAATGACAATTAAATTTTGAAACATAGTTTATCTTCAATTTCGACTCTTTAAAATTCAAAATTCAACTGAAAAAAGGAAGAGAAAAACTAGCTAATTTGAATCTTTTTGAAAAAATTAAAAAAATAATTTATGGAACATAATTAGTCATTTTTCCTGATTAAGATTAATTTTAGAGTTTTGATGACATGTTTTAAATAGGTTAAAATCCAATCTGCACTTTGTTAGTATATATAACAAATTGGACCAAGCTATATTTCTAACAAAGACAAATCATTATTTCTTCTAGATTTTCCAGAACAAAAATTTAAAAAAAAATTCAAAAGACTTTGAAATAAGATTCAAATTTGATTCTACAGATTTTCTAGATTTGCCAGAATAATTTATTTTAATTTTAATCATAATAAGTTTGAAGAAATATTTCACAAATATTCTTTGTTGAAAAAACAGAAGATAAAATGAAGAATTAAATTAAAATGTATCTATTATTCTTTACAATAAAAAAAATACATTTACTTGAACATTGATTTAAATTGTCAGGAAAGAAGAGGAAGGAATTTAAAAGGTAAAAAGGTATATGTGTTTAAAAATCCTAAAATCATTTTTAAGGTTGTATTTTTTCTCTAAAATTGTCTTTCTGAAAGTTATAAGAAGCAAAGTCAGAAAATTAATGAATTTATTTAAACAAGTGAAGACCAAGTCTTTAAAATATTTTCTTGGATTTTCAAATTCTATTTGAGTTTTGTCTCTCTTAGAATTAAAAATGTCGGACAAAGCGAGACCAGCTTGCTAGTAAATAAATACAATTTAAAAAATAGAGGCAGCTCACTGGTAAGTGCTGCTATTTGAGCTATTTTTAGAACAGGTCAGCGGGCTACTCATCTGGTCCTTACGGGCTACCTGGTGCCCGCGGGCACCGCGTTGGTGACCCCTGGTGTAGCTGCACGCGCTGGACACAAGTAGCGAGGGCAGAATAATGCATGTGTTGACAATGCCGGGTGAAAGTTGATGTTGTTACTTTGTAATGAAGTAGTCTCAAGGGAATATAACATTTGAAGCTCTTCATGATGGCCCCACTCTAGAACCTGACCATTTGGAACATCGGTACCGCCTCACCTTTCCCTCCTCTCCACCAGCGTCACCAGCAGCTCCACAGTGTCGGTGGCCAGCTCCGTCTCGGAGCTCCACACCGACAGGTTATTGATCACCTTCTCCAGCAGGTAGCCCACAATCCACCGGGCTCCCTCCGTGTCGGCTCCGAAGGCCGCGCTGAAGGGGATGCTGACCTGCGGAGGAAACGTCACATGTGGACCTCCCCTGCACTGAGAAGGAGGCGTGTCTGGGACAGGTGTGTCACCTGCTGGTAGAGCTTCTCATCCATTAGCAGGTAGGTCTTGGCCCATCGTCTCAGGAACCAAACGATGTCCTTCCCCATTTGTGGACTCAGTAGCTGCGTCAGACTGGCTTTGCTGGCTCTGGACTCCACCTCGGAGGTCCTCAACACGGCCGACAACAACCTGGCACACGACACGTGGTCAAACAAGTCAAAACATGACACCAGGAGAACGACAAGATGCACAAATAACAATTTCAATTTCAACCGGTTTCTTTGATCTATTGGGACTACCACAGGAAGGACCCGAAATCTACGAGCAGAGGAGGCGGCAAACCTGACACCGCTCCGAGCACCTTTTTTGTTTGAGCTGTTTATGACCCAGTGCAGCAGCTGTTTATGACCCCCTCCTCTTGGAAGCAGCTGCAGCTATGTAATCAGGAAATGACGAAATAAATTAAGATTAAGATTAAAGTACCAATGATTGTCAGACACACTCTAGATGTGGTGAAATTTGTCCTCTGCATTTGACCCATCCCCTTTGGGGAGCAGTGGGCAGCAGCGGCGCCGCGCCCGGGAATCATTTTGGTGATTTAACCCCCAACTCCAACCCTTTGTTGCTGAGTGCCAAGCAGGGAGGTTATGGGTCCCATTTTTATAGTCTTTGGTGTGACTCGGCTGGGATTTGAACTCCAACCTACCGATCTCAGGGCGGACACTCTAACCACTAGGCCACTGAGATGAGGCGGCGTGGAGCTTGTTCCTAAGAGCGGTGGGGTGACACTGTGCGAGGGTACAGGTCCACACGCGCTCTCCTCGTGAGCTAAATTGAATCTTGTCTCTGTTTGATTCCTTGCTTCTTGTCTTGTTTAATAGATAGTTCGGTGTTTGAACCTGACACTAGCTTTTTTGCTGATTTTGCAGGTATACACCTCAGCGTCAAATATTTTGTTACTCGACGAATAATACAGTACCTGTTAGCATGCTTGCTAACGTTAGTATGTTGCTAATTTTGTAGGTGCACACAACAGTCATATTTTGGTACTCGGTGCATGCTAACGTTGCCATGCTAGCATTTGGGGGAAAAAAAAATGTAAGTACACACCTCAGTGATATTTTTTGGTACTTGACGAATGGTACCGGTTGGCATAGTAACGTTGGTATGTTGCCGTTCTTTTTAGCCAATTTTGTAGGTGTACACCATAGTCATATTTTGGTACTTGATTCATGCTAACGTTACTGTAGCATACTAGCATTTTAAACAATTTTTTTTTTTAGGTACACACCTCGGGGTAATATATTTTGGTACTTGACGAAAGATACTTCTTAGCATAGTAACGTTGGTATGTTAGCTTTTTTTATTTTCAGCTCATTTTGTAGGTGTACACCTCAGTCATACTTTGGTACTTGATGCATGCTAACATTTTAAACATTAGGTTTTTTTGGTACACACCTCAGAGTAATATATTTTGGTACTTGACGAAGGATACCTGTTAGCATGCTAACATTAGTATGCCGGCTTTCCTTTTTACCTAATTTTATAGGTGCACACCATAGTCATATTTTGGTACTTGATGCATGCTAACGTTACTGTAGCACGCTAGCATTTTAAACAATATTTTTTAGGGTAAAAACCTCGGAGTAGTATATTTTTGTACTTGGCATGGTAATGTTGATATGTTAGCTATTTTTTTAAACTAATTTTGTAGGTGTACACCTCAGTCATATGTTGGTACCTGATGCATGCTAACCTTAGCGTGTTAGCATTCAAAAAACAAGTTTTACACATGGTAGAGTCTATGCGCACCATTTATTCCGGGTAAAATAGATACATGACCGGACAAACGCCGCGCCAAGCCGCGTGTGACTCCGCCCACAAACACAGCTTCAACTTGTCCAGCGGAGAACAAAAGCACGTTGACATTTGCGAGGAGACCCGAGGTCGGACGCTCGCTCGCCATTTAGAAACTCGATGCCACGCGCTAACTCATCACTGCGATCTGCTGTCATCACACACACACGCACGCGCACACACACACACACACACACACACACACACACACACACACACACACACACACACACACACACACACACACACACACACACACACACACACACACACACACACACACACACACACACACATTCTCGTATTTGTTACCTTCTGGAGACCTCTGAAAATCGCCTTATCTCTTTAGGACCACCCTTTCTAGATATATAAAGATTTGTATTCACAACATTAATAATATATACATACTATGTAAATATAAAAAAGGTAAGCATTTAGTAATTTTATTAAATTTTTTTTGTTTGTAATTGGTTTTTAATCTTCATTATATACTTCAAGTTATTACAGTATGTCTCTATATACATATTTATTTTTATCTTTTTTTAATACATTTTGGCCAAAGGGGGTGCATTTCAATTTCTTACACACACTTGTTATTTCATATGTTGACCAGAGGGGGAGCACTTAAATTTTCTTACACACACTTGTTATTTCATATGTTGACCAGAGGGGGAGCACTTCAATTTTCTTACACACACTTGTTATTTCATATGTTGACCAGAGGGGGCGCACTTTTAAAACCGACTGACAGTAAATTTGAAAAATCCCTCTTTTTTTGGGACCACCCTCATTTTGATCAATTTCACCACCAGGGGTGCAAATGAGACATCCATCCATCCATTTTCTACCGCTTGTCCCTTTCGGGGTCGCGGGGGGGAGGGTGCTGGAGCCTATCTCAGCCATTCTTCTCTATTAGATGCAATGTTATTGGGACCATGATTTATGTCCTCACTTGTTCACACCTCCTCATATGGAAGATACTTTTCCTTCTTCATGTCTCAAGAAGGGTAGAAATACAAGAACACACACACACACACACACACACACACACACACACACACACACACACACACACACACACACACACACACACACACACACACACACACACACACACACAACCCCCCCCCCGAAGAATGGCTCCCTCTTTAGGACCAGCCTTTCTAGATATATAAAGACGTGTATTTACAACATTAATAATATATACATACTATGTAAATATAAACAAGCTTGTTGTGAAAAATGAGTTGGAATTTCACAATAAAAAGGTCACAATTTCACAAGAAAAACTTAGAATGTTGGCAGTATTATAATAAAAGTCGTCATTTTCCTCAACGCAAGTCAAAGTTTTACAAGAAAAACTGAACATTTGTGCAATATTACGATAAAAGTTGGAATTTTACTCAATAACAGTCGCAGTTTTACAAGAAAAGCTTAACATTTGGACAATTTTATGAAAAGAGTCGTCATTTTACTCGACAAAAGTCACAATTTTGTAAGAAAACTTAAAAATGTTGGCAATTATCATAATAACAATCGAAATTTTACTCGAAAAATGTCACTGTTTTACAAGAACAACAAACAAATTGGCAATATTGTGAAAAAAATCTGAATTTTATATGACAAATGTCACCATTTTGCATTAAAAAGTAATAATTTGACATGAAAAATTTATAATTTTACGAGAAAATGTTGCAACATTACAGAAACAGAAAGAACATGAGAAATTGTTCCCAATTTTATAAGAAAAAAAGCCGATGCGTTGTGAGAAAAAGACAGATTTTAGTTAATTTTTAGTAATTGGTTTTTAATCTTCATTATTGACTTCAAGTTATTACAGTATGTCTCTATATACATATTTATAACATTTTTTTTAACCTAATTTTGGCCAAATGGGGCGCATTTCAATTTCTTACACACACTTGTTATTTCATATGTTGGCCAGAGGGCGAGCACTTTTAAAACCGACTGACAGTCAATTTGAAAAATCCCTCTTTTTTGGGACCACCCTCATTTTGATCAATTTCACCACCAGGGGTGCAAATGAGACATCCATCCGTCCATTTTCTACCGCTTGTCCCTTTCGGGGTCGCGGGGGGTGCTCAGCCATTCTTCTCTATTAGATGCAATGTTATTGGGACCGTGATTTATGTCCTCACTTGTTCACACCTCCTCATATGGAAGATGTCTCAAGAAGGGTAGAAATACAAGAACACACACACACACACACAGACACACACAGACGCACACACACACGCGCACGGAGTAAACAATGTAGAAAACAGCAGCTCGCTGACCTTCACAAACAATATGGCTGGCTGCAGTGATGATCTATTGTCGTCACGGTGATTATCTTTACACGAGGACACACACATGCCGCATGAGTGGATTCTATCAACAGATGCCAGACTTTCTAATCCCACACTTGCAGAAATAAACCCTGGATGCGATGCAACACTACGCTGGAAATAAAAGGACATCTCTCGCGCCCGCTAAAAAGTACCTGATGACCGAGTCGGTGCGGTTGAAGCCCGGTATGGACGACGCCTTCTCGCCCGGTGAGCCCAGGATCTGCAGCGTGGTGTTGAGGTCCACCTCGGTGGAGTGCTTGATGGAGAACTCCATCACCTCGGAGGGGATCATGGGCGTTTCGCCCTGGGGGTCGTCGGCGAGTAAATATCCTGGAGAGAGCGCGGATGGTGAGAACCGCAGGGAAGCCACCAAAACAATAATGGCGGCGAGCGTCTCGATTTGCTTCGTCTTATTCACGAGGAGACTGTGGGCAACTGTGGAGTAGGGCGGAAAACTGTATCACGATTAGGGATGACGTTCGGAATCCGGTTCTCCCGGTCGTTCGATAAGAAAAGAACCGATTCCATGGACTCAAATCCCTTTTTGAGAACCGGTTCCCGTTATCGAGGCCACTACGGTAAAGAAAAAGAGTTGGGTCTTTATTCGAATCCCTGGGAACGAATCCCGTCCCACAAGAAATGCCCTGTGGGACATCACAGGAAATGACGTAGCTCAGTGTAATGACTGAGCTACGTCATTTCCTGTGATGTCACACAAGCAGCAAAAATAATGGACCGGAAAAAAAACGCCTCAAGGCATGGCTATTCACCTATAGCAGGGGTCACCAACCTTTTTGAAAGCAAGAGCTACTTCTTGGGTAGTGATTAATGTGAAGGGCTACCAGTTTGATACACACTTCAATAAATTGCCAGAAATAGCCAATTTGCTCAATTTACCTTTAACTCTATGTTATTATTAATAATTAATGATATTTACACTTAATTGAACGGTTTAAAAGAGGAGAAAACACGAAAAAAAAATGACAATTACATTTTGAAACATAGTTTATCTTCAATTTCGACTCTTTAAAATTCAAAATTCAACCGAAAAAAAGAAGAGAAAAACTAGCTCATTTGAATCTTTTTGAAAAAATTAAAAAAATTATTTATGGAACATCATTAGTAATTTTTCCTGATTAAGATTAATTTTAGAATTTGGATGACATGTTTTAAATAGGTTAAAATCCAATCTACACTTTGTTAGAATATATAACAAATTGGACCAAGCTATATTTCTAACAAAGACAAATCATTATTTCTTCTAGATTTTCCAGAATAAAATTTTTAAAAGAAATTGAAAAGACTTTGAAATAAGATTTAAATTTGAATCTACAGATTTTTATAAATTTGCCAGAATATTTTTTTTGAATTTTAATCATAATAAGTTTGAAGAAATATTTCACAAATATTCTTCGTCGAAAAAACAGAAGCAAAAATGAAGAATTAAATTAAAATGTATTTATTATTCTTTACAATAAAAAATAAAAAAATTACTTGAACATTGATTTAAATTGTCAGGAAAGAAAAGGAAGGAATTTAAAAGGTAAAAAGGTATATGTGTTTAAAACTCCTAAAATCATTTTTAAGGTTGTATTTTTTCTCTAAAATTGTCTTTCTGAAAGTTATAAGAAGCAAAGTAAAAAAAATGAATGAATTCATTTAAACAAGTGAAGACCAAGTCTTTAAAATATTTTCTTGGATTTTCAAATTCTATTTGATTTTTGTCTCTCTTAGAATTAAAAATGTCGGGCAAAGCGAGACCAGCTTGCTAGTAAATAAATAACATTAAAAAAAATAGAGGCAGCTCACTGGTAAGTGCTGCTCTTTGAGCTATTTTTAGAACAGGCCAGCGGGCTACTCATCTGGTCCTTACGGGCTACCTGGTGCCCGCGGGCACCACGTTGGTGACCCCTGACCTATAGTGATCACAGACAGGTTGTTTTTGTGTTATTGTATATATTTGTTTTTCTGAAAAATCCCACTTAATATACTTTAGGTAACAACAGTCAATATTTTTTTTATTTTTTTTTTTAAGGGGGCTACCTTTCAATATTTATTTATTTATTTTTCTTATAAAATAAAAGCGTGTTTTTGTTAAACCAAATATTGTGTTTTTTTCCATATACAACAATAAGAGAATCGATAAGGAACCGGTTCGATAAGAGGATTCGATAATGGGCTCGAACTCGATAATTTCTTATCAAACATCATCCCTAATAACGATATCAGTGTCTTGTATCAGTCCATATCGATTATTGATACTTTTATGACCTATGGGAAATACGGAGGAGATAAATATGTTTTATATAAAAATCAAAACACTCAAAGTAAACAAAATAGTAAAATCATATTGAACACTTAATAAGCACTTAAAATTAAACATTATGTAAGAAATGCTTTATAAAGTGTAAGAAAATAGTATGTAAACATAGAGAAAGCTGAGAAGAACTATTTTCGAGGCCACTATGGTAAAGAAAAAGAGTTGGTTCTTTATTCGAATCCCTTGGAACTAATCCCGTCCCACAAGAAATGCCCTGTGGGACATCACAGGAAATGACGTAGCTCAGTCTAATGACTGAGCTACGTCATTTCCTTTGATGTCACAAGCAGCAAAAAGGATGGACCGGAAAAAACGCCTCAAGGCATGGCTATTCACCTATAGCAGACCTGGGCATTCTGCGGCCCGCGGGCCGCATCCGGCCCTTTGTACGTCCCTGTCCGGCCCGCGTGAGGCCAATTATAAATTACAAAATAAATTTTAAAAAGTATCTATTTCGAGTGTGCAATACTTCCAGTCAGGGGTTTATTTCTTTTGTTTCTATATGCAGTTAAAGCACGATGCTATCACGTTAGCTCGTAGCTAAAGCATTTCGACGATGCATTGTCGCGGAGATAAAAGGCACTGAATGTCTATTTCGCGTTCTCGACTCTCATTTTCAAGAGGATATAGTATCCCAGGTGGTTTAAAATACAAATCCGTGATCCACAATAGAAAAAGGAGAGTGTGGAATCCAATGAGCCAGCTTGTACCTAAGTTACGGTCAGAGCCAAAAAAGATACGTCCTGCACTGCACTCTAGTCCTTCACTGTAACGTTCCTCATCTACGAATCTTTCATCCTCGCTCAAATTAATGGGGTAATCGTCATTTTCTCGGTCCGAATCTCTCTCGCTCCATTGTAAACAACGGGGAATTGTGAGGAATACTAGCTCCTGTGACGTCACGCTACTTCCGCTACAGGCAAGGCTTTTTTTTAATCAGCGAGCAAAAGTTGCGAACTTTATCGTCGATTTTCTCTACTAAATCCTTTCAGCAAAAATATGGCAATATCGCGAAATGATCAAGTATGACACATAGAATGGATCTGCTATTCCCGTTTAAATAAAAAAAAATCATTTCAGTAGGCCTTTAAGATCTTTTTGTTGAGTGTTCAATGTGAATTTTAATATTTTGTGTTTTCCATGCTTGTGTTTCCTTTCTGCCTTGATAGTTGAGGGATTATACTACAAATTTGACATAAAACATTTACTTTCTCCTGCTCCTTATTTTCCATAAGTCATTAAAAATATCAATAATATCGACCGATATAAAACACTGATATCGTGATACAGTTTTCAACCATATGAGCCATTGCAAGTTAGTTGACTTATCATTATTTGCAAACACAATCTTGGCCAATCGAGGAGTCCAAGACCGCCAATCGGCTAAAAGGGTCCAAAAAAGAGAAAGTTGTTGGTTGTGTTGCTGACCTGAGACCAGTATGAGCCAGTGGATGTCCTCGTAGAGGTCGTCCAGGACTTTGCGGTCCGCTGATTCCAGGTTTGAGGAGGCCATGAGGTGTTGCTGGGTCCTCTGGAGCTGGCCGTGTAGTCGTGTGACCCGGTCCTCCAGAAGACTGCAAGGAGGACAAGGTTGGCGCCGGCACATTATACAACAATGCTCCACTGGGATGGCTTTTTAGGGTCTAGGGCAGTGTTTTTCAACCACTGTGCCGCGGCACACTAGATACAGTCTGGTGTGCCGTGGGAGATGATCTAATTTCACCTATTTGGGTTAAAATATTGTTTGCAAAGCAGTAATTATAGTCTGCAAATGATGTGTTGTTGTTGAGTGTCGGTGCTGTCTAGAGCTCGGCAGAGTAACCGTGTAATACTCTTCCATATCAGTAGGTGGCAGCTTTGTAGATGTGGGAAACAGTGGGAGGCAGCGTGCAGGTAAAAAGGTGTCTAATGATTAAACCAAAAATAAAGAAAAGTTGAGTGCCCCTAAGAAAAGGCATTGAAGCTTAGGGAAGGCTAGGCAGAAGCTTAGGGAAGGCTAGGCAGAACCAAACTAAAACTGAACTGGCTACAAAGTAAACAAAAACAGAATGCTGGACGACAGCAAAGACTTACTGTTCAACTGTAACACATTACAAATCAGCGGTCCTCAAATGTAACACAATAAAGACCAACGGTCTTAAAATGTAACACAATAAAGACCCCCTAATCCTCAAATGTAACACAATAAAGACCAACGGTCCTCAAATGTAACACAATAAAGACCAATGGTCTTTTAATGTAACACAATAAAGACCAATGGTCTTTTAATGTAACACAATAAAGACTCCTAATCCTCAAATGTAACAATAAAGACCAACGGTCCTCAAATGTAACACAATAAAGACTAACGGTCCTCAAATGTAACACAATAAAGACCAATGGTCTTAAAATGTAACACAATAAAGACCAACGGTCTTAAAATGTAACACAATAAAGACCAACGGTCTTAAAATTTAACACAATAAAGACCCCTAATCCTGAAATGTAACACAATAAAGACCACCAGTCCCCAATTGTAACACAGTAAAGACCACCAGCACCCAACTGTAACACAATAACGACCATTGATCCTCAAATGTAACACAATAACGACCCCCGATCCTCAAATGTAACACAATAAAGACCCCGATCCTCAAATGTAACACAATAAAGACCACAAGTCTTCAGATGTATCATAATAAAGACCATTGATTTTCAAATGTAACACAATAAAGACAGACGGTCCTCAAATGTAACACAATAAAGACCAAAGGTCCTCAAATGTAACACAATAAAGACCGCCAGTCTTCAGATGTAATACAATAAAGACTAACGGTCCTCAAATGTAACACAATAAAGACCATTGATCCTCAAATGTAACACAATAAAGACCACCCTTCTTCAAATGTAACACAATAAAGACCACCCTTCTTCAAATGTAACACAATGAACATCATTGGAGTTCAACTGTAACACATTAAAAATCAGCGGTCCTCCAATGTAACACAATAAAGACCAACGGTCCTCAAATGTAACACAATAAAGACCGGTCAGTCTTCAGATGTAATACAATAAAGACTAACGGTCCTCAAATGTAACACAATAAAGACCATTGATCCTCAAATGTAACACAATAAAGACCACCCTTCTTCAAATGTAACACAATAAAGACTAACGGTCCTCAAATGTAACACAATAAAGACTAACGGTCCTCAAATGTAACACAATAAAGACCACCCTTCTTCAAATGTAACACAATGAATATCATTGGAGTTCAACTGTAACACATTAAAAATCAGCAGTCCTCAAATGTAACACAATAAAGACCAACGGTCTTAAAATGTAACACAATAAAGACCAACGGTCCTCAAATGTAACACAATAAAGACCACCCTTCTTCAAATGTAACACAATAAAGACTAACGGTCCTCAAATGTAACACAATAAAGACTAACGGTCCTCAAATGTAACACAATAAAGACCGCCCTTCTTCAAATGTAACACAATGAACATCATTGGAGTTCAACTGTAACACATTAAAAATCAGCGGTCCTCAAATGTAACACAATAAAGACCGCCAGTCTTCAGATGTAATACAATAAAGACCTTTGATCCTCAAATGTAACACAATAAAGACCGCCCTTCTTCAAATGTAACACAATGAACATCATTGGGGTTCAACTGTAACACATTAAAAATCTGCGGTCCTCAAATGTAACACAATAAAGACCAACGGTCTTAAAATGTAACACAATAAAGACTCCTAATCCTCAAATGTAACACAATAAAGACAGCCAGTCTTCAGATGTAATACAATAAAGACCACCAGTCTTCAAATGTAACACAATAAAGACCGCCAGTCTTCAGATGTAATACAATAAAGACCAACGGTCCTCAAATGTAACACAATAAAGACCGCCAGTCTTCAGATGTAATACAATAAAGACCAACGGTCCTCAAATGTAACACAATAAAGACCGCCAGTCTTCAGATGTAATACAATAAAGACCACCCTTCTTCAAATGTAACACAATAAAGACCCCTGAGCTTCAAATGTAACACAATAAAGACCCCTGAGCTTCAAATATAACACAATAGAGCCAGATTGAGGCAGCCCTGGTCTAGAGCAGCACGTGCAGGTCTACCTTGTGAGGAGGGGGATACAGTGGTCCGCAGCCACGCGGCCCAGCGTTCCAATGCTGGACAGCTGGTCTGAGAACAGCTCTCGGTCGTCTTCTTGCAGCTCGTTGATCTCCTCCTCCTCGTGGGACGCCGCACCGTTCACCGACTGGGGAAGAAGGTAGGGGGGGGCGTTTGTCACCAGGCCCAACCGTGGCGATGGGCGGGGAGGACTCTCACCAGGTTGCGGGTGCCGTCCGGCGCGGCCAGGTGACACTGGATGTAGGAGTTGAAGACCTGCACGGCGGGCTGGACGAAGCAGCCGCGAGGGAAATGCTCCTCGTCCTGCACCAGCGTGAGCCAGGACTCCAGCAGCTTGTCGTAGGCCTCCATGTACACCATGTCATCTTTGTCCAGCTGAGTGATGGAAGCAACAATCTATCAAGCAGACTTTATTCACACGGCCCTACATCACCAGCGTCTCAAAGGGCTGCACAAGCCACAACGGCATCCTGGGCTCAGATCCCGAGAAAGTGGACTGGCTCGGGTCGGTCAGGTCTAACTTGGCAACGTCATGTGAGAGCCCAAAGCACATGAATGGACGTCTTTCTTCTTTGACGTCAGAGGCTTATAGGGCTCTTATTGTGAAAGAGCGCATGAGATATCATATTTATACACCGACTTTGGACTTGTTTACACAAACAATAACAGCTGGAAGACAGTCCATAGTGGATCTAACATAATAGTGTGAGAGTCCAGTCCATAGTGGATCTAACATAATAGTGTGAGAGTCCAGTCCATAGTGGATCTAACATAATAGTGTGAGAGTCCAGTCCATAGTGAATCTAACACAATATTGAGAGAGTCCAGTCCATAGTGGATCTAACATAATAGTGAGAGTCCAGTCCATAGTGGATCTAACATAATAGTGAGAGTCCAGTCCATAGTGGATCTAACATAATAGTGAGAGTCCAGTCCATAGTGGATCTAACATAATAGTGTGAGAGTCCAGTCCATAGTGGATCTAACATAATAGTGAGAGAGTCCAGTCCATAGTGGATCTAACATAATAGTGAGAGAGTCCAGTCCATAGTGGATCTAACATAATATTGAGAGAGTCCAGTCCATAGTGGATCTAACATAATATTGAGAGAGTCCAGTCCATAGTGGATCTAACATAATAGTGTGAGAGTCCAGTCCATAGTGGATCTAACATAATAGTGTGAGAGTCCAGTCCATAGTGAATCTAACACAATATTGAGAGAGTCCAGTCCATAGTGGATCTAACATAATAGTGAGAGTCCAGTCCATAGTGGATCTAACATAATAGTGTGAGAGTCCAGTCCATAGTGGATCTAACATAATAGTGTGAGAGTCCAGTCCATAGTGGATCTAACATAATAGTGAGAGAGTCCAGTCCATAGTGGATCTAACATAATAGTGAGAGAGTCCAGTCCATAGTGGATCTAACATAATAGTGAGAGTCCAGTCCATAGTGGATCTAACATAATATTGAGAGAGTCCAGTCCATAGTGGATCTAACATAATAGTGAGAGAGTCCAGTCCATAGTGGATCTAACATAATATTGAGAGAGTCCAGTCCATAGTGGATCTAACATAATAGTGAGAGAGTCCAGTCCATAGTGGATCTAACATAATAGTGAGAGAGTCCAGTCCATAGTGGGGCGAGCAGGAGATCTTTTTGAGCAGAGACAACAGCTGTCATTACTCACCACCTCCTCCAGGGCGGCGCTGCGTCCGAAGGAGCAGGTGAGCAGCGTGAGGCAGTTGATGAAGGAGGTAAAGAGGTTGCTGGGCAGTGCTGTTAAGATGCTCCCGGGGAACATGGTGATCAGGTTGGACACGATGTTGGAGATGCCGACCGCTTCCGAGTCCTCGATCTCGATCCTGGGAAGGCGCAGGATAAATCATGAGGACATGAAAGTATGCTTTGTGCACACACAAACACGTGCTCTGGCCCACAGCGCCGCTCTTTCCACTGCGCGGGGTGAGGCTAAACGGGGGTCAATTTCCAGTTCAGCCGCTGGTGACTGAGGCTTGGAAACAGCCATGAAAATTGATCCCGGGCCCAAAGTGACCCCGCGGCGCTTTTCCACAGCTGCGCCGCGGCCCACTTCCACGGGGCCGGCAAGAGGACTCACACCGGGGCCAATGCAGGATGACAGACGTGACCCCGGGTGGCCGCTAAGCCCGTCGGGCGGCATTGTCAGCGGTTATTTATGGCGGCCATCGTTTAATGTGATCTGGCGCGCTTGGACGCGTTTTAGTCAAGGTGGGGAGAAGAAAGGCAGCACTGTGCAGCACCACACCATTTCTTACAAACATTGGATTCACTTTTTCAAGGATCAACAGAATAGAAAAACAAGTTGCCTCGATATTGAAGCTAGTATCTGATTTATGACACCAAATAGATCTGATCAAAATAGTATCAATCTCACTGGGGATTCCCGAGCCATTTTGAGAGATAACGAGAAAGCCAGTCATGTGACCACAGATCCCTTCCCCATCGTCAACAATGCTAATCAGGCAGAATTTGTGACAGCCAACAACAATTACTTTGGGGGAGAATCATCATGATCCAGGACTTTATATTTTTGAGCCCGAACACTAAGAGGATGAGCAATACCTTTTAGGAGCCGAGTGATGGATGCAGTTTTATTATGACACTGTAGCATTAGCAGCGTTGCTAGGTGCTAAGTACAAACGAACCGTGATAAAACAAACACGTACTGTGATATTTCCACTGTCGCTGGGATGTCCACCGACGAGACGCTAACATAATCCCGTTTGGATGAAGAATCAATCGCAATCCTCACAGATGATTGAAAAAAAGTAGAGATGTCGGTTGTTGGTGCACTAATTGTAAGTGTATCTTGTGTTTTTTATGTGGATTTAATAAATACATAAAAAAAACAAAAAAAACAAAAACGATACTGATAATAAAAAAAACGATACCGATAATTTCCGATATTACATTTTAACGCATTTATCGGCCGATAATATCGGTCTGCCGATATTATCGGCCGATAAATGCGTTAAAATGTAATATCGGAAATTATCGGTAAATATTACATAATATCGGTCTGCCGATATTATCGGCCGATAAATGCGTTAAAATGTAACATCGGAAATTATCTGTAAATATTATATAATATCGGTCTGCCGATATTATCGGCCGATAAATGCGTTAAAATGTAATATCGGAAATTATCGGTATCTGTTTTTTTATTATCAGTATCGTTTTTTTATTTTTTATTTATTTATTAAATCCACATAAAAAACACAAGATACACTTACAATTAGTGCACCAACCCAAAAAAACCTCCCTCCCCCATTTACACTCATTCACACAAAAGGGTTGTTTCTTACTGTTATTAATATTCTGCTTCCTACATTATATATCAATATATATCAATACAGTCTGCAAGGAATACAGTCCGTAAGCACACATGATTGTGCGTGCTGCTGCTCCACTAATAGTACTAACCTTTAACAGTTCATTTTACTCATTTTCATTTTTTTTATAGTTTCTGTGTAACTGTTTTTATATTGTTTTACTTTCTTTTTTTATTCAAGAAAATGTTTTTAATTTATTTATCTTATTTTATTTGATTCATTTTTTAAAAAAAAGTACCTTATCTTCACCATACCTGGTTGTCCAAATTAGGCAGAATAATGTGTTAATTCCACGACTGTATACATCGGTTGATATCGGTATCGGTAATTAAAGAGTTGGACGATATCGGCATATCGGATATCGGCAAAAAGCCATTATCGGACATCCCTAAAAAAAAGTTCCTGCAACAAGGGGATTTTTTGTGTATTTTTCGCCACGTGAAAGTGGACCGGCCTGTCAGTCCATGGCCACATTTGTCTACTAGCAGGTGAGAGATGCATGAATTATAATCTAGAATAATAATAATAATAATAATACAAACCCCGTTTCCAATTTACTCTGATGGCTCCCTCTCTGCAAAAAGTCAGAGTTCAAAAACAAGAAAAAAATATATATAAAATTAGGGGTATTTTATTTGAACTAAGTAAAATTATCTGCCAATAGAACAAGAAAATGTGGCTTGTCAAGACTTTCCAAAACAAGTCAAATAAGATAACCTCAATAAACCCAAAAATACCTTCAAATAAGTATATTCTCACTAATGACAACTGTACTCCTATATGAGTACGTATGTTCTATTGTTTTATTGAAAATAGGGCTGCAACTAACGATTAATTTGATAATCGATTAATCTGTCGATTATTACTTCGATTAATCGATTAATAATCGGATAAAAGAGACAAACTACATTTCTATCCTTTCCAGTATTTTATTGAAAAAAAACAGCATACTGGCACCATACTTATTTTGATTATTGTTTCTCAGCTGTTTGTACATGTTGCACTTTATAAATAAAGGTTTATTTAAAAAAAAAATAAATAAATAAAATAAAATTAAATTAAAAGCCTCTGCGCATGCTCATAACATAGATCCAACGAATCGATGACTAAATTAATCGGCAACTATTTTTTTAATCGATTTAATCGATTAGTTGTTACAGCCCTAATTGAAAATAAAACAGCAAAGTCCGGTTTTACAAACCCCGTTTCCATATGAGTTGGGAAATGGTGTTAGATGTAAATATAAACGGAATACAATGATTTGCAAATCCTTTTCAAGCCATATTCAGTTGAATATGCTACAAAGACAACATATTTCATGTTCAAACTCATAAATTTTTTTTTTTTTTGCAAGTAATAATTAACTTAGAATTTCCAGGCTGCAACACGTGCCAAAGTAGTTGGGAAAGGGCATGTTCACCACTGTGTTACATGGCCTTTCCTTTTAACAACACTCAGTAAAGGTTTGGGAAGTGAGGAGACACATTTTGGAAGTGGAATTCTTTCCCATTCTTGCTTGATGTACAGCTTAAGTTGTTCAACAGTCTCCCTTCTGCTATTTTAGGTGCCACACATTTTCAATGTCTGGACTACAGGCAGGCCAGTCTAGTACCCGCACTCTTTTACTATGAAGCCACGCTGTTGTAACTTGGCATTGTCTTGCTGAAATAAGCAGGGGCGTCCATGATAACAACATATGTTGCTCCAAAAGCTGAATGTACCTTTCAGCATTAATGGTGCCTTCACAGATGTGTAAGTTACCCATGTCTTGGCCACTAATACACCCCCATACCATCACACATGCTGCCTTTTACACTTTGCGCCTAGAACAATCCGGATGGTTCTTTTCCTCTTTGGTCCACAATTTCCAAAAACAATTTGAAATGTGGACTGGTCAGACCACAGAACACTTTTCCACTTTGCGTCAGTCCATCTTAGATGAGCTCGGGGCCAGCGAAGCCGACGGCGTTTCTGGGTGTTGTTGATAAACGGTTTTCGCCTTGCATAGGAGAGTTTTAACTTGCACTTACAGATGTAGCGACCAACTGTAGTTACTGACAGTGGCTTTCTGAAGTGTTCCTGAGCCCATGTGGTGATATCCTTTACACACCGATGTGGCTTGTTGATGCAGTACAGCCTGAGGGATGGAAGGTCACGGGCTTAGGTGATTTCTCCACATTCTCTGAACCCTTTGATGATATTACGGAGCGTAGATGGTGAAATCCCTAAATTCCTTGCAATAGCTGCTTGAGAAAGGTTGTTCTTAAACTGTTCAACAATTTGCTCAGGCATTTGTTGACAAAGTGGTGACCCTCGCCCCATCCTTGTTTGTGAATGACTGAGCATTTCATGGAATCTACTTTTATACCCAATCATGGCACCCACCTGTTCACAATTAGCCTGTTCACCTGTGGGATGTTCCAAATAAGTGTTGGATGAGCATTCCTCAACTTTATCAGTATTTATTGCCACCTTTCCCAACTTCTTTGTCACGTGTTGCTGCCATCAAATTATAAAGTTAATGATTATTTGCACAAAAAAAAAAAAGTTAATGAGTTTGAACATCAAATATGTTGTCTTTGTAGCATATTCAACTGAATATGGCTTGAAAAGGATTTGCAAATCATTGTATTGTGTTTATATTTACATCTAACACCATTTCCCAACTCATATGGAAACGGGGTTTGTATATCATCCATAAGTGCAGATTCCAATCATTGAAATACTTTGCATAGTTGAAGACTTACGGTCATTAGAAAACATGAGTGCACATCATAATGGCAGCCAAAGTTTCCATCTTAAAAATCTAAAAAAATTATTTTGGGATGTCCGGCGGGCCAGATTGAAAAGCTCAACGAGCCACATGTGGCCTTTATTTGCCCAGGTCTGGTTTTAGAGGGTGTTTTCACATACTTTGCAGATTGCAAATACAATTGGATATGTTTAATACAGGGGTCAGCAACCTTTTTGAAAGCAAGAGCTACTTCTTGGGTAGTGATTAATGCGAAGGGCTACCAGTTTGATACACACTTAAATAAATGGCCAGAAATAGCCAATTTGCTCAATTTACCTTTAACTCTATGTTATTATTAATAATTAATGATATTTACACTTAATTGAACGGTTTAAAAGAGGAGAAAACACGAAAAAAATGAAAATTAAATTTTGAAATTCAAAATTAAAAAAAAAAGAAGAGTAAAACTAGCTAATTTGAATCTTTTTGAAAAATTAAAAAAATTATTTATGGAACATCATTAGTAATTTTTCCTGATTAAGATTAATTTTAGAATTTTGATGACATGTTTTAAATAGGTTAAACTCCAATCTACACTTTGTTAAAATATATACCGTAATTTCCGGACTATAAGCCGCTACTTTTTCCCCTCGTTCTGGTCCCTGCGGCTTATACAAGGGTGCGGCTTATTTACGGCCTGTTCTTCTCCGACACCGACGAAGAGGATTTCGGTGGTTTTAGTACGCATGTGGAAGACGATGACACAATGATTAAAGACTGACTTTTCATATACCGGTAGGCTGGTTATTTTGATAACGTACAGGTGAGCACTTTGTATTACTTTGCACCGTTGTATTATTTGTACTCTGCACGAATGCTGTTCGCCATGTCAAAGATGTGAAAGTTTGATTGAATGATTGAAAGATTTATTGTTAATAAATGGGACGCTTTGCGTTCCCAAACAGTCATCTCTGTCCCGACAATCCCCTCCGTGGTAGCAGGAACCCCTATATATTACGGTAATTACACATCAAAACCCTGCGGCTTATACTCGGGTGCGGCTTATATATGGAGCAACCTGTATTTTCCCTTAAATTTAGCTGGTGCGGCTTATAGTCAGGTGCGGCTTATAGTCCGGAAATTACGGTAACAAATTGGACCAAGCTATATTTCTAACAAAGACTAATCATTATTTCTTCTAGATTTTCCAGAATTAAAAAAAAAAAAGAAATTCAAAAGACTTTGAAATAAGATTTAAATTTGATTCTACAGATTTTCTAGATTTGCCAGAATAATTTTTTTGAATTTTAATCATAATAAGTTTGAAGAAATATTTCACAAATATTCTTCCTCGAAAAAACAGAAGCTAAAATGAAGAATTAAATTAAAATGTATTTATTATTCTTTACAATAAAAAAATAATAATACTTGAACATTGATTTAAATTGTCAGGAAAGAAGAGGAAGGAATTTAAAAGGTAAAAAGGTATATGTGTTTAAAAATCCTAAAATCATTTTTAAGGTTGTATTTTTTCTCTAAAATTGTCTTTCTGAAAGTTATAAGAAGCAAAGTAAAAACAATTAATGTATTTATTTAAACAAGTGAAGACCAAGTCTTTAAATATTTTCTTGGATTTTCAAATTCTATTTGAGTTTTGTCTCTCTTAGAATTAAAAATGTCGGGCAAAGCGAGACCAGCTTGCTAGTAAATAAATAACATTTAAAAAATAGAGGCAGCTCACTGGTAAGTGCTGCTATTTGAGCTATTTTTAGAACAGGCCAGCGGGCTACTCATCTGGTCCTTACGGGCTACCTGGTGCCCGCGGGCACCGTGTTGGTGACCCCTGCTTTAATAGATGCAACGAGACACATATCAAGTTAAATTGTCTAGTGCTACTTTAACTATCATCATCATGAAGACGTCAGAGGTGAACATCTGGAAACATGAGCCAGCGGAACACGGCAGGCATTGCTGATGTTTTGTCTTCTCCGGTATTTGCCGCGTGGTCAGCTCAGACTCCACTAAAGATGCCCCGTGTTGCGTGGCGGGGTCGAGTCTGGACGGGCGCCATTGCGACAAGGCCAGAGTGTGAGCGGAGCTGCTCAATCACTGCGCGCAGGCCATCCCTCACCGCGTGCTTTTCCGATGAGGCAATTGGAAAGAAAAGAAAAAAAGGCTCCAAGAATAGGTGATTACAGACGTGTGTGGAGCGAGGGAGGGAGAATGTGGGGGTCCGGGAAGAGCGAGCTTCTGAAAAGACCCTCGCTCAGGCTACGCCGGCGTTTCTCAAAGTGTGTGGTGGGGAATAGAGACATGACAGGTGGGGCGCGAGGAACGGGAGGAAATTTCACTTAATTTATTTTAAATTTTTTATTATATTCTTAGATTTTTTTTTTTTTTTTACTATGCTTTCATTTTCTATACACACTGTAAATCACTTTGTGATTCTGCCTGTGAAATCCACTATATAAATAAATGTAAATTACTTATTTTTCGCTTTACATTTCTAGGTAGGAGCGAAAGTTTGACAGACAACAGTAACTAATGGGGGCGGGGCTAAGCGGAACAAACTTTCGCGCGGATGGGTAGCAAGCTAAGAGTGGCCTGCAACCCCGATTTGAAAAGCTGTGCAGTGCAAAACAGGCTCACTGCAGCCACTAATGCTGGAGTACTGTAAAACTCATGTTCACTTGCCCTGTCTTGCCAAATGCATAGCTCCTCCTTTTTTTTTTTTTGCAAAGATTGCAAAGTGGCACTTTTATTTGATTTATTATTGAAATTGATGCAAGTTATTTGATTTATTATTGAACTTGATGCAAGTTATAACACTTTTATTTGATTTATTATTGAACTTGATGCAAGTTATTTGATTTATTATTGAACTTGATGCAAGTTATAACACTTTTATTTGATTTATTATTGAACTTGATGCAAGTTATAACACTTTTATTAGATTTATTATTGAACTTGATGCAAGTTATTTGATTTATTATTGAACTTGATGCAAGTTATAACACTTTTATTTGATTTATTATTGAAGTTGATGCAAGTTATAACACTTTTATTTGATTTATTATTGAACTTGATGCAAGTTATTTGATTTATTATTGAACTTGATGCAAGTTATAACACTTTTATTTGATTTATTATTGAAGTTGATGCAAGTTATAACACTTTTATTTGATTTATTATTGAACTTGATGCAAGTTATTTGATTTATTATTGAACTTGATGCAAGTTATAACACTTTTATTTGATTTATTATTGAACTTGATGCAAGTTATAACACTTTTATTAGATTTATTATTGAACTTGATGCAAGTTATTTGATTTATTATTGAACTTGATGCAAGTTATAACACTTTTATTTGATTTATTATTGAACTTGATGCAAGTTATAACAATTTTATTTGATTTATTATTGAACTTGATACAAGTTATTTGATTTATTATTGAACTTGATGCAAGTTATAACACTTTTATTTGATTTATTATTGAACTTGATGCAAGTTATTTGATTTATTATTGAACTTGATGCAAGTTATTTGATTTATTATTGAACTTGATGCAAGTTATTTGATTTATTATTGAACTTGATGCAAGTTATAACACTTTTATTTGATTTATTATTGAACTTGATGCAAGTTATAACACTTTTATTTGATTTATTATTGAACTTGATGCAAGTTATAACACTTTTATTTGATTTATTATTGAACTTGATGCAAGTTATAACACTTTTTTAAGATGTATTATTGAACTGGATGCAAGTTATTTGATTTATTATTGAACTTGATGCAAGTTATACCACAGCTGCACAGTTATTTTATTTATTATTGAACTTGATGTTATTTTGTGTTATTGAGTTTGAATGTATACAACTTGATGTTACTTGATGTTCAATAAATTTGAAAATGTTAAGCTTGGCATTAGCGTTCTGTTGGGGCGATGTGGGGCAGGTGGGGGCAGGTGGGGCTTGAAAACTCCCCCTTGTCCAAAGTGGGGGATGACAAAAAAAGTTGGAGAACCACTGCTTTAACAGTTAATTTTACTCATTTTCATTCATTACTAGTTTCTATGTAACTGTTTTTATATTGTTGTACTTTCTTTTTTATTCAAGAAAATGTTTTTAATGTACTTATTTTATTTTATAAAAATGTTTTAAAAGTACCTTATCTTCCCCATACCTGGTTGTCCAAATTAGGCATAATAATGTGTTATTTCCACGACTGTATATATCGGTTGATATCGGTATCGGTTGATATCGGTATCGGTAATTAAAAAGTTGGACAATATCGGAATATCGGCAAAAAGCCATTATCGGACATCCCTAGTCCTAATATTTATGTGCAAAAACCTTCCTTTTTTGTAAACCGCCGCAAAACACTGCAACATTTGTGAGTAAATAATTACCATTTTTTTGCGACTTAAAATCCTTTCATTCACCCCAAAATGGACAGTGCGCCTTATAACCCGGTGCGCCTTTGGTACGGATTAAATGTGGTTGTGCTTACCGACGAGAGCTTTCTTAAACGTCACTCTGGCCTGAGAAGACATTTTGCATTGGTCAGCGTGTGATGCGGACGTGGCCTCACCTGATAACAAGTGGAATGAAGATTCCCTCATTCATGCAGCAGACATCATGCGAATTGGAATGACGGCAAAAAAACAAGTCCCACATAAGTTAATAACAAACCTACTCAGTGGCCTCGTGGCTAGAGCGCCCGCCCTGAGATGGGTAGGTTGTGAGTTCAAACCCCGGCCGAGTCATACCAAAGACTATAAAAACGTGACCCATTACCACCCTGCTTGGCACTCAGCATCAAGGGTTGGAATTGGGGGTTAAATCACCAAAAGTGATTCCCGGGCGCGGCCACCGCTGCTGCTCACTGCTCCCCTCACCTCCCAGGGGGGCGAACAAGGAATGGGTCAGAAGCAGAGGACAAATTTCCCCACACCTAGTGTGTGTGTGTGTGAATATCTTTGGTACTTTAACTTTTTTAATAGACCTAAACATGGCCTGTTTAACAGTGGAAATATTCCACAGTTTGACCCTGGAACAGATGATTCCCGCTCTGTGGGAGGAGGTGTGACTCAAAGCAACAAGTGGACTGACCCGTTGATCATGCTGAGCAGGCCCTCCACCAGGTGGGCCAGGTAGGAGATCTGGGCGCTCTCGTCCGGGAAGATGGGCCCGTGCATGGAGGCCAGCTGGGCCAGGCACTGCAGGGAGTCCTGGGCCATGTCCGAGTCTTCGCGGATCTTCCTGTGGACCTGGGAGTCATGAGAGCAGACTTAGTATTTCCTTTAGAAGAGGGGCCACATTCGGTGGTTTGTGCAAACTCAAACACTTTGAAAAAAAAACAAAAACTAGAGGTGTCTGGACTGGGGCTGCAACAACTAATCGATTAAATTCGATTATAAAAATAGTTGCCGATTAATTTAGTCATCGATTTGTTGGATCTATGCTATGCGCATGCGCAGAGGCTTTTTATTTTATTTTATTTTTTTAAAATAAACCTTTATTTATAAAGTGCAACATGTACAAACAGCTGAGAAACAATAATCAAAATAAGTATGGTGCCAGTATGCTGTTTTTTTTCCAATAAAATACTGGAAAGGATAGAAATGTAGTTTGTCTCTTTTATCCGATTATTAATCGATTAATCGAAGTAATAATCGACAGATTAATCGATTATCAAATTAATCGTTAGTTGCAGCCCTAGTCTGGACACAACTTCCGTTACTTCCGATATGAAACCGATATTGGTGCCAGGAGTATTGGCTGATACCAATATACATCTGCTGAGATATCAGCAGGATTCAAACAGTGGATTATTTTGTAGTGTGGAATGGTCAAAAAGTGAAATGACTCAAACAGAACAATAGTAGCTATTTATTATTATTATTATTCAGAATGGACTGATGCGGTCTTTTAGTTGAAGTGTAGTGGGAATTGTTTTTTTGGCTCATGATGCGGACACGTTTGTTACTGGATACTTTCCAATATGACTTGGAGACTTTGTATGTGTGCGTAATATGCAACTATACTTATTTGATACTTGTTTATATTGACTCATGTACTGTTCTACACTGCTATACTGTTCAATGACTATAACCTATGTCTAGCTTGTGTGCTTAGCTGTTGTGTAGCTGCAAATAGTCTATCATGTTTACCTTTTGTCAAATGAAATATGTACATTTCTTCTTTAGTAAAACAGAATCAATTGTGTGGTTATTGGAGGACATTTAGATGTTAACAATCGATCCAGCTTTGTACAAGTAAACACTCCGCAGGACTGCTTGTATCGCACATGATATCACAGGCAAGTAAACACGCCGCAGGACTGCTTGTATTGCACATGACATCACACACAAGTAAACGCGCTGCAGGACTGCTTGTATCGCACATGATATCACACACAAGTAAACACGCTGCAGGACTGCTTGTATCGCACATGATATCACACACAAGTAAACACGCCGCAGGGCTGCTTGTATCGCACATGACATCACACACAAGTAAACGCGCTGCAGGACTGCTTGTATCGCACATGATATCACACACAAGTAAACACGCTGCAGGACTGCTTGTATCGCACATGATATCACACACAAGTAAAAATGCTGCAGGACTGCTTGTATCGCACATGACATCACACACAAGTAAACACGCTGCAGGACTGCTTGTATCGCACATGATATCACAGGCAAGTAAACACGCCGCAGGACTGCTTGTATCGCACATGACATCACACACAAGTAAAAACGCTGCAGGACTGCTTGTATCGCACATGACATCACACACAAGTAAACACACTGCAGGACTGCTTGTATCGCACATGACATCACACACAAGTAAAAACGCTGCAGGACTGCTTGTATCGCACATTATATCACACACAAGTAAAAACGCTGCAGGACTGCTTGTATCGCACATGACATCACACACAAGTAAACACGCTGCAGGACTGCTTGTATCGCACATGATATCACAGGCAAGTAAACACGCCGCAGGACTGCTTGTATCGCACATGACATCACACACAAGTAAAAACGCTGCAGGACTGCTTGTATCGCACATGACATCACACACAAGTAAACAGACTGCAGGACTGCTTGTATCGCACATGACATCACACACAAGTAAAAACGCTGCAGGACTGCTTGTATCGCACATTATATCACACACAAGTAAAAACGCTGAAGGACTGCTTGTATCGCACATGACATCACACACAAGTAAACACGCTGCAGGACTGCTTGTATCGCACCTGATATCACAGGTAAGTAAACACGCCGCAGGACTGCTTGTATCGCAAATGACATCACACACAAGTAAACACGCCGCAGGACTGCTTGTATCGCACATGATATCACACACAAGTAAACAAGCTGCAGGACTGCTTGTATCGCACATGATATCACACACAAGTAAAAACGCTGCAGGACTGCTTGTATCGCACATGACATCACACACAAGTAAAAACGCTGCAGGACTGCTTGTATCGCACATGACGTCACACACAAGTAAACACGCTGCAGGACTGCTTGTATCGCACATGATATCACACAGGTAAAAACGCTGCAGGACTGCTTGTATCGCACATGATATCACACACAAGTAAACACGCTGCAGGACTGCTTGTATCGCACCTGATATCACAGGTAAGTAAACACGCCGCAGGACTGCTTGTATCGCACATGACATCACACACAAGTAAACACGCCGCAGGAGTGCTTGTATCGCACATGATATCACACACAAGTAAACAAGCTGCAGGACTGCTTGTATCGCACATGATATCACACACAAGTAAAAACGCTGCAGGACTGCTTGTATCGCACATGATATCACACACAAGTAAAAACGCTGCAGGACTGCTTGTATCGCACATGACATCACACACAAGTAAACACGCTGCAGGACTGCTTGTATCGCACATGATATCACACACAAGTAAATACGCTGCAGGATTGCTTATATTGCACGTAATATCACACACAAGTAAACACTCAGCAGGACTGCTTGTATCACACACAAGTAAACACGCTGCAGGAATGCAAGTATCGCATATTATATCACACAGAAGTAAACACGCTGCAGGACTGCTTGTATCGCACATGATATCACACACAATTAAACATGCTGCAAGACTGCTTGTACCACACATGATATCACACACTGCAGGACTGCTCGTATCACACATAACATCACACACAAGTAAACATTGCAGGATTGCTTGTATCACACATGATATCACACACAATTAAACACGCCACAGGACTGCTTGTACCACACATGATATCACACACTGCAGGACTGCTTGTATCACACATAATATCACACACAAGTAAACATTGCAGGATTGCTTGTATCACACATGATATCACCGACAAGTAAACACGCTGCAGGACTGCTTGTATCACACACAAGTAAACAATGCAGGATTGCTTGTATCACACATGATATCACCGACAAGTAAACATGCTGCAGGACTGCTTGTATCACACACAAGTAAACAATGCAGGATTGCTTGTATCACACATGATATCACACAATTAAACACACTGCAGGACTGCTTGTATCACACACAAGTAAACAATGCAGGATTGCTTGTATCACACATGATATCACCGACAAGTAAACACGCTGCAGGACTGCTTGTATCACACACAAGTAAACAATGCAGGATTGCTTGTATCACACATGATATCACCGACAAGTAAACACGCTGCAGGACTGCTTGTATCACACACAAGTAAACAATGCAGGATTGCTTGTATCACACATGATATCACCGACAAGTAAACATGCTGCAGGACTGCTTGTATCACACACAAGTAAACAATGCAGGATTGCTTGTATCACACATGATATCACACAATTAAACACGCTGCAGAACTGCTTGTATCACACACAAGTAAACAATGCAGGATTGCTTGTATCACACATGGTATCACACAATTAAACACACTGCAGAACTGCTTGTATCACACACAAGTAAACAATGCAGGATTGCTTGTATCACACGTGATATCACACAATTAAACACGCTGCAGGACTGCTTGTATCACACGTGATATCACACAATTAAACACGCTGCAGGACTGCTTGTATCACACACAAGTAAACAATGCAGGATTGCTTGTATCACACGTGATATCACACAATTAAACACGCTGCAGGACTGCTTGTATCACACGTGATATCACACAATTAAACACGCTGCAGGACTGCTTGTATCACACACAAGTAAACAATGCAGGATTGCTTGTATCAAACATGATTATCACACACAATAAACAGGCTGCAGGATTGCTTGTATCGCACATGATATCACACATTTTACACGCAAGCCCATATGCAGTAATCCCATACTTGTTTTTATGCTGATATCGGATCAGGACTCGGAGTGTGAATCTTTGGGCACCTAACAAGTGATCTGATTCTAAATCCTGGGGTGATGATTCGATTCAGAATGTGGATTCAAACAGTATCACTTGGTATAATAGTTATAATGAAACTTTTCAAAACATGTTACAGGTTAGAAAAGATCCTTCTGCTTGCATGGAGATGACCCAAAAATGTATTTTTAAAAAATGTAGTCTTGTTAAAAAATATATGTATACATTTTTTTTTAGAATATATATTTTTTAATTATGAATCGATTTAGAATCGGTATGAATTAGAATCGCAATTCCAATGTGGATTCATTTTTTGGAGCACCTCCAATGAAAGTGATGCAAGATTGCATGACTAATTACTGTGTTTCCTGTTCTAGAACGTTGAAGGATGACGGTCTTTGCAGGAAGTAGAGTTGATCGCATGCAAAGGCTTCTTGCAAAAATGCCATTGCCAAACCACAGCGGCATGTTTGCCCGTGCATTTTACACAGAATCCGCTAAAACGATGCAATAGAGCCACTAAGACAGGGGTCGGCAACCTTTACCACTCAAAGAGCCATTTTGGAAAGTTTCACAAATTAAAGAAAACAATGGGAGCCACAAAATTTTTTTGAAACGTTACAAATATGCACCACACTTTGAACCCACACCAAAAAAGAATGACAAACACATTTCTGGAGAACATCTATAACACAACACAACAAATACCCAGAATCCCATGCAGCCCTAACTCTTCCGCTCAACCGACGTACGGAGAGGGGCGGGGTTGATGTGTGTGGGGGTTTGGTGGTAGCGGGGGGTGTATAATGTAGACCGGAAGAGTTAGGGCTGCATGGGATTCTGGGTATTTGTTGTGTTGTGTTACGGTGCGGATGTCGTTAAGTATACTGGGAAAACGGGGAGGGTCGGCAAGTATGCAACTGAGCCGCATCAGAGTGGTCAAAGAGCCGCATGCGGCTCTGGAGCCGCGGGTTGCCGACCCCTGCACTAAGACGATACAACTGTTGGTGCCTGAATGTTTGATTCAACCGGGGGTGAGAAGTGAGTGTCAGGTGTTCACCCTGCCTGAATACCCTTCCACACAGGTCCCAGAAGCCGGAAAATTGCCAGGCTGTCTTCATCCGCTAAAACGATGCAATATAGCCACTAAGACAGGGGTCGGCAACCTTTACCACTCAAAGAGCCATTTTGGAAAGTTTCACAAATTAAAGAAAACAATGGGAGCCACAAAAAATGTTTGAAACGTTACAAATATGCGCCACACTTTGAACCCACACCAAAAAAGAATGACAAACACATTTCTGGAGAACATCTGCACTGTAACACAACATAAACACAACACAACAAATACCCAGAATCCCATGCAGCCCTAACTCTTCCGCTCAACCGACGTACGGAGAGGGGGGGGGGGGGGGGTTGATGTGTGTGGGGGTTTGGTGGTAGCGGGGGGTGTATAATGTAGACCGGAAGAGTTAGGGCTGCATGGGATTCTGGGTATTTGTTGTGTTGTGTTACGGTGCGGATGTCGTTAAGTATACTGGGAAAACTGGGAGGGTCGGCAAACATGCAGCTGAGCCGCATCAGAGTGGTCAAAGAGCTTATTGTTAAGTGTTCAATGTGATTTTAATATTTTGTTTACATTGAGAGTTTCCCATGCTTGTGTTGACATTTCCTTTCTGGGCATTATAATCAGAGGAATTTAAATTTTAAATAAAATATATTATTCTCCTGCTCCTAATTTCCCTAGGTCATAAAAAAATGTAAATAATTATGGATATAATCATATTTACAATAATTACTGCATAACAAAACATATTTTCCATAGTTAAATAAGAATAACAGGGCAAATTAATGTTACACAGCCGTTATGTTCTGGCACTAAACCTGCAGGAAATAGTTCTTCTCAGCTTTCTCTCTGTTTACATTTTGACACTTTGCACTATTTTATTACACGTTATGAATAATTTCTTACATATTCCTTATTGTTAAGTGTTCAATGTGATTTTAAAATGTTGTTTACATTGAGTGTTTTCCTTACTTGTGTTGATATTTCCTTTCTGGGCATTATAATCAGAGGAAAGTTACATTTTAAATAAAATATATTATTCTCCTGCTCCTAATTTCCCTAGGTCATAAACAATGTCAATAATTATGGATATAATCATAATTACAATAATTACTGCATAAAAAAAAAAAAATCCTATCCATAGGTAAATAAGAATAACAGGGAAAATTAATGTTACACAGCCGTTATGTCCTGGCACTAAACCTGCAGAAAATAGTTCTTCTCAGCTTTCTCTCGGTTTACATTTTGACACTTTGCACTATTTTATTACACTTTATGAAGCATTTTTTACATATTCCTTATTTTTAAGAGCTTATGGTTAAGTGTTCAATGTGATTTTAAAATGTTGTTTACATTGAGTGTTTTCCTTACTTGTGTTGACATTTCCTTTCTGGGCATTATAATCAGAGGAAAGTTCAATTTTAAATAAAATATATTATTCTCCTGCTCCTAATTTCCCTAGGTCATAAACAATGTCAATAATTATGGATATAATCATAATTACAATAATTACTGCATAAAAAAAAAAATCCTATCCATAGGTAAATAAGAATAACAGGGCAAATTAATGTTACACAGCCGTTATGTCCTGGCACTAAACCTGCAGAAAATAATTATTCTCAGGTTTCTCTGTTTACATTTTCACACACTGCACTATTTTCTTACACTTTATGCAACATTTCTTACTTATTTTATTTTAAGATCTTATTGTTAAGTGTTCAATGTGATTTTAAAATGTTGTTTACATTGAGTGTTTTCCTTACTTGTGTTGACATTTCCTTTCTGGGCATTATAATCAGAGGAAAGTTACATTTTAAATAAAATATATTATTCTCCTGCTCTAATTTCCCTAGGTCATAAAAAATGTAAATAATTATGAATATAATCATATTTACAATAATTACTGCGTAACAAAACATATTTTCCATAGTTAAATAAGAATAACAGGGCAAATTAATGTTACACAGCCGTAATGTTCTGGCACTAAACCGGCAGGAAATAGTTCTCAGCTTTCTCTCTGTTTACATTTTGACACTTTGCACTATTTTATTACACGTTATGAATAATTTCTTGCATATTCCTTATTGTTAAGTGTTCAATGTGATTTTAAAATGTTGTTTACATTGAGTGTTTTCCTTACTTGTGTTGACATTTCCTTTCTGCCTTGACAGCTGAGGGCATTATAATCAGAGGAACTTACATTTCAAATAAAATATATTATTCTCCTGCTCCTAATTTCCCTAGGTTACAAAACATTTCAATAATTATGGATCTAATCATATCTACAATAATTAATGCATAATCTTTTCCACAGCTATATAAAAATAACAGGGCAAATTAATGTTACACAGCCGTTATTTCCTGCCACTAAACCTGCAGGAAATAGTTCTTCTCAAGTTTCTCTATGTTTACATTTTATTACACTTTATGAAGAATTTCTTACGTATTCCTGATTTTTGAACCTTCATTTTAAGAGCTTATTGTTAAGTGTTCAATGTGATTTTAATATTTTGTTTACATTGAGTGTTTTCCATGCTTGTGTTGACATTTCCTTTCTGGGCATTAATTTGAAATAAAATATATTATTCTCCTGCTCTAATTTCCCTAGGTCAGGGGTCACCAACGCGGTGCCCGCGGGCACCAGGTAGCCCGTAAGGACCAGATGAGTAGCCCGCTGGCCTGTTCTAAAAATAGCTCAAATAGCAGCACTTACCAGTGAGCTGCCTCTATTTTTTAATTTTATTTATTTACTAGCAAGCTGGTCTCGTTGTGCCCGACATTTTTAATTCTAAGAGAGACAAAACTCAAATAGAATTTGAAATTAGGATTTTTAAACACATATACCTTTTTACCTTTTAAATTCCTTCCTCTTCTTTCCTGACAATTTAAATCAATGTTCAAGTAAAAAAAAATTTTTTTATTGTAAAGAATAATAAATACATTTTAATTTAATTCTTCATTTTAGCTTCTGTTTTTTCGACGAAGAATATTTGTGAAATATTTCTTCAAACTTATGATTAAAATGCAAAAAAATTATTCTGGCAAATCTAGAAAAATCTGTAGAATCAAATTTAAATCTTATTTCAAAGTCTTTCGAATTTCTTTTAAAATTTTTGTTCTGGAAAATCTAGAAGAAATAACGATTTGAAATATAGCTTGGTCCAATTTGTTATATATTCTAACAAAGTGCAGATTGGATTTTAACCTATTTAAAACATGTCATCAACATTCTAAAATTAATCTTAATCAGAAAAAATTACTAATGATGTTCCATAAATTATTTTTTTAATTTTTTCAAAAAGATTCAAATTAGCTAGTTTTTCTCTTCTTTTTTTTCGGTTGAATTTTGAATTTTAAAGAGTCGAAATTGAAGATAAACTATGTTTCAAAATTTAATTGTCATTTTTTTTCGTGTTTTCTCCTCTTTTAAACCGTTCAATTAAGTGTAAATATCATTAATTATTAATAATAACATAGAGTTAAAGGTAAATTGAGCAAATTGGCTATTTCTGGCAATTTATTTAAGTGTGTATCAAACTGGTAGCCCTTCGCATTAATCACTACCCAAGAAGTAGCTCTTGCTTTCAAAAAGGTTGCTGACCCCTGGTCTAACATATCAATAATGATCGATATCAAAGACTTATAACATGATACAGTTTTCAGCCCTACAAACTCCAGCCACACAACAACGAGGCTACGGTTACATGAACACTTCTCAGAGAGTCGTGCTGAGGCGATTAGACGGTACATGCAGTCAAATGTTTCCAGCTCAGGTCTCAAATGTAGCATGCTTAGTTAGCAACCAGGTGATCCCGCCTCACCCTCCTCGCCAGGTCAGGAGTAGCAGGGTGACTTTTTAGCAAACGGTGCCACTCTGCTCACACGCACGACGCCAAAGTCGGAGAGGAAACATCCCGGGTGGTTAGATCGGGGGTCCCGGGTCGTATCCACGTCAAAACAAGACTGGGTCATGGCAGCCTCAGCAACATGTGTTTCCACTGACGCTACAGCGCGCACATCTGGAGGCCTCCCCCTCGCGTCTCAAAAGCTCAGCTCGTCTAGAATCCCGGGCTTCTTCTCTTGCAAAGTCCCCCTCTTCAGGCTGCTCGGATGCTAACGCAACGTAGCGACCGGAGAGCTACGCTGCCGCCGGCTTCCACGGCGTGAAGTCATCGCCGGGAAAGAGGCTGGCGGGGAGGGGGTTGAGTCAGCCGGGGAGGGTGGGGGCGGGGAGGGGGGGCAAAAGATTGAAAAGCTCAGGGAAAGCAGCTGCAGCAGCCTACCGTCTGTGCCATGCCAGTAATGTTAGTCATCTGGACTGCACTTGGAGGTGTGTGTGTCATCTTAATTGGATTAACGCACGGCAATTAATCGATGATCGCCATGTCTCCGGAAGGCCGTTTGTGCCGTTGCCGCGGTAGCGAAATTCAGTGCCAACGCCGCGTTCTGGGAAGCGAGGCGTGACAGGCGAAGATTGGCGAGCCATACGATTTCCGACGTCAAAAAGAACATACTTGAGGTTTCTGCCACGTAAAAATCTTAAAAAAAGGGACCCAAAAACATGTACCTACCGTAAATTCCGGACTATACTACTTTGTTCCCTACGCTTTGAACCCTGCGGCTTATAAAACGCTGCGGATAGTTTACGGATTTTTCTTCACTGGCGGGCACAAAGCAAATGGTTTTCCTAAAACACGTGCAAAGACACTGGAATGGTGTGTAATTGTTTGTGCTATGGCGCCCTCTTTTGGATGAGTTTGTTAACTGCAGGCGCAGCTGGGCGAACGCTTACAAGTGAATCCTGCTGTTTAAAGCATTGAACCGGACGTACGGGTGCTGGTCTGTTTTTAAGATTAAATTAAAGTACCAGTGATTTGTCCTCTGCATTTGTCCCATCCCCTTGGGGAGCAGTGGGCAGCAGCGGCGCCGCGCCCGGGAATTATTTTGGTGATTTAACCCCCAACTCCAACCCTTTGTTGCTGAGTGCCAAGCAGGGAGGTTATGGGTCCCATTTTTATAGTCTTTGGTATGACTCGGCCGGGATTTGAACTCCAACCTACCGATCTCAGGGCGGACACTCTAACCACTAGGCCACTTTTCTAATCGTCCATAGCGTTTCTACCCCTGTGGATTCTTCATTTATCACTCCAAGCAACATTTGTAAGATTTACAATATAACTAAAACAATTGACGGGTTTGCTCACTGCAGGTGCTGCAGTGTCTTTCCATTTAGTCCCTGTAACCGAAAGTAGGATTGTCGTTCAGTCTTTTAGCCATCCATAGCTTTTCTACTCGTATGGATTCTTCATTCATCACTCCACGCAACGGTTGTAAGTTTTACAATATAACTAAAACAAGTCTTACTTACTAAACCATCCCATGTGTGACGTCGGTAGGAGTGTTTTGTAATCAAGCCTGTGTCGTTAGCATTAGCTAATATGCTAACACGTTTACGAGTGTCCGTGTTAGTATTGTTAACTTACAATTACTTTCAGTTTCACAAATTCCTCAGTAAATTCATCAAAACGTCACCGTGGAGTTATTGAGTCCGTCTACCTGCCTGGAGAGCTAGCTTCCGCATGACGATGACTTCTGTTTTGTTTGATGGGCCGTTTACTGCCATGTTACAGACACCGTTTGGAAACAATTAAAGTATGCAAATAAAATTGTACTAAATATTTCTGTGTAAATAACTCATTTCACAACGTATATATCTGTGACTTATATTATTATGTATTAGCCGGTGGATGTAACATCAATGTACACACAATCATACACACACAACACATCTCATTCGTTGTGTTGTTGTGAACGACATCATGGATGTAACATCAATGTACAAACAATCATACACACACAACACATCTCATCTGTTGTGTTGTTGTGAACGACATCATGGATGTAACATCAATGTACAAACAATCATACACACACAACACATCTCATCTGTTGTGTTGTTGTGAACGACATCATGGATGCACTTATTGGTACATTTACAAAATGAGTATAGTTTGACTTAAAATACTGGTCAAAATTGTCATTTTATTACTTTTATTTGGTACATGACACAAAACACACTCTACGGTGGTAAAATACATGTAAAAAGGTAAAAAAATCTAAATTAAAAAACATTGTTGTACAAATTATTTTTTTACTTGTTTATTCTTTACTAATTTATATCCTTTAGTTTTTTTTAAGTTATATATAAAACGGAGTTTTGGTCATACAATAAATACACGTTTTCAAATGAATGGGTAATTGTGGAATTAAACGTAATTCCAATACAACATGAGTATAATTATTGATCATTATGTTACTTTTATTTGATTTTATATATGACAATTAGGGATGTCCGATAATGGCTTTTTGCCGATATTCCGATATTGTCCAACTCTTTAATTACCGATACCGATATCAACCGATACCGATATCAACCGATATATGCAGTCGTGGAATTAACACATTATTATGCCTAATTTGGACAACCAGGTATGGTGAAGATAAGGTACTTTTTAAGAAAATCAGTAAAATAAGATAAATAAATTAAAAACATTTTCTTGAATAAAAAAGAAAGTACAACAATATAAAAACAGTTACATAGAAACTAGTAATGAATGAAAATTAGTAACATTAACTGTTAAAGGTTAGTACTATTAGTGGAGCAGCAGCACGCACAATCATGTGTGCTTACGGACTGTATCCCTTGCAGACTGTATTGATATACCGTATTTCCTTGAATAGCCGCCGGGGCGCTAATTAATTTAAAACCTCTTCTCACTCCTGCGCTTACCAAAAGCATGCGGGATGGGCAAGCATGCGCTAATTATTTTAAAACCTCTTCTCACTCCGGCGCTTACCTTATCATGAAAAGCACATTTGATTAAAAAAAAAACGTTATTATGGTCTTACCTTTACTTATAATTGATGTTCATCTGCAGCTGCTTCTGATCAAATGCAGTCTTCCTTATCTTTCTTCAGTTTTAAAAGTCTCTGGAGATATTCCTTTAATTATTACCTCCTGCTTCGATTGAAAGTCCAGTTTAGAAAACTGTTTTATTTTAGATATGTAATCCTCCATGTTAAAAGTGCAAGCAAACGATCGCTGCTCAGGCTTGCTGCTTGTTGTCTTCTTCTGCAGCACCGGTCTTCTGCAGTACTGGAAGTCACAAGAAGGATCACTAGCGCCCTCTACCACCAGGAGGCGGGAGTCATTTAATGACTCATATTTGACCCGGCGGAAGTGCCAAGCATGCGCTAATTATTTTGCGAAACGAGTTTGATCCGGCTGTAATTCTAGGCAGGCGAATACTATATTCCCGGCGGCAATTCAAGGAAATACGGTATATTGATATATAATGTAGGAAGCAGAATATTAATAACAGAAAGAAACAACCCTTTTGTGTGAATGAGTGTAAATGGGGGAGGGAGGTTTTTTGGGTTGGTGCACTAATTGTAAGTGTATCTTGTGTTTTTTATGTGGATTTAATTAAAAAAACAAAAAAAAACGATACCGATAATAAAAAAAACGATACCGATAATTTCCGATATTACATTTTAACGCATATATCGGCCGATAATATCGGCAGGCCGATATTATCGGACATCTCTAATGACAATTAATGATTAATTGGGGTATTAAACATAATTCCAATGCCGTTTAAAAACAATCATTGTATATTTTTGCCATAATTGTCCAGCCATAACGGGTTGTGCTGCAAACTCAACTTGGGTGTTGGGAACAATCCGACGAGCCTTTGAATATTGCCAGATACCGAAGATCCAGCCAGAAAATGGCTGGATCTTCCACGTACCGGCCATTTTCGACTGGCATGCCATCGTTTCCTTGTTGGGCGTCTGAAACATCCCAGTTTTACCAACTGCGGCACAATTCCGCCTTGAAACGGAGAAAGCCGCCCCGAGTTTGGTCGAAAACAAGGTGGCTGTTTGCCACTGCGGCAGAAGAAGAGGGTTGGGGGGGACAATGGAGATGCGACAAAAGAAACAAAAGGGAGGTGGAGAGCGCGGCGGATGAGGAGGAGAGATGCTATTTATAGAAGGAGACAAAGCCTGTTCTCTCGCTCGGAGGCTCGTCTTTCTGTTGTCTCAGATCAACACTCTGCTTCCAGATTATTGTCTGCGGTCCACGGGAACAGATGCATTGTTCCATGGACCACCCCGGAGGACACCCGTTCATGGCTAACAAGTCACATTAATGACGGTGACTGATAACCAATCTAGCGCTCGTATCGCTGAGCCCATGCACGAGTGAGCCGGACCGAACTAGTTTGCTGCTGTAAGAATGGGAGGTCAACACCAAACAAGTTTTGTCCTCGTCTTAAAATCCAGAAAAAAACAACAAGCGATGAAAACAAATCAAATGATATCGGCTTGCATATAAAATCTGTTTTTTTACAAAAAATAAAAATGCCAGGCTATAGGCTACAGCGGCTAAGCACACAATAGCACACAAGCTAGACCAGGGGTCGGCAACCCGCGATGCGGCTCTTTGACCACTCAGACGCGGCTCACCTGCATACTTGCCGACCCCCCAATTTTCCCAGGAGACTTCTGGATCTCAGTGCCTCTCCTAGTTAACTCCCAGGGCAAATATAATCCTATTTTCACTCTGATTACTAAATTAAGGGCGTGCCCTGAATGCACTGCAGTAATTGTCCTCTATAGCATTTACAAACAGCGTGCCAGCCCGGCCACATGTTGTACGTAGCTTTTACTTGCGCACGTAGGAGACGGCAAAGCATACTTAGTCATCAGCCACACAGCGTACACTGGCGGTAGCCGTATAAAACAACTTTAACACTGTTACGTTACAAATATGCGCCACACTGTGAACCCACAGCAAAAAAAAATGAAAAACACATTTCTGGAGAACATCCCACCGTAACACAACATAAACACAACACAACCAATACCCAGAATCCCATGCAGCCCTAACTCTTCCGGTCTACATTATACACCCCCGCTACCACCAAACCCCCCCACACATCAACCCCCCGCCCCCTCCGTGCGTCGGTTGAGCGGAAGAGTTAGTGCTGCATGGGATTCTGGGTATTTGTTGTGTTGTGTTTATATTGCGTTACAGTGCAGATGTTCTCCAGAAATGTGTTTGTCATTCTTTTTTGGTGTGGGTTCAAAGCGTGGCGCATATTTGTAACGTAACAGTGTTAAAGTTTGTTTTTTTTTTACGGCTACCGTCAGTTAAGGCTGAAACGACGCGTCGACGTAGTCGACGTCATCGGTTACGTAAATACGTCGACGCCGTTTTTGTGCGTCGACGCGTCGCATATTTACGTCACACTACCGTCATGGCGGACCGCAAAGCAGACGATCAAAGCAGACGATGCAAGCGGTGCGAGCGAGGGGGGAAAAGCATGCCAAAAGTGGTCAAAAGTGTGGGAGTATTTCAATAAACGGCCTAATAATGTTGTTGTATGCACACTGTGTCGAGCGGAAATGGCCTATCATAGCAGCACAACGGCTATGAACGAACATTTGAAAAGAAAACCATCAACTAGTCAATCGTCCGCGCGAGCATACGTTGTCATCATTACACAAAAACATGACTGTGTCATTTGTATCTGCTAGGGGTGTAACGGTACGTGTTTTGTATTGAACCGTTTCGGTACGGGGCTTTCGGTTCGGCACGGGGGTGTACCGAACGAGTTTCTAAGCTAAAGCTAACTTTAGCTGCTAAAGTCTTAACAAGCTGCTTCGCTCCTCTGCGTCTGTCCCAGCACGCAGCATTGTCCCACCCACACAGCCATCTGATAGGTACACACGCAGCATTGTCCCACCCACACAACCATCTGATTGGTACACACGAAGCATTATCAGCCAATCAGCAGTGCGTATTCATAGCGCATGTAGTCAGCGCTTCAGCGTGGAGCAGATAGGTGTTTAGCAGGTGAGCATCAGGCAGCGGACTCTCCCCAAATGATAATAAACACCTCCCAGTCAACTACTAGTAACATCACTATGAGCCCGTTGACCTTCTAGAAATATAAACTGCAGCTCAGCTCACTCGCAGTCCTGGCTTGAGGTGAAGGCTAATTACCTCTCGTTCCAGCCACATCGACCCCTTCTGAGCGCCTATTTTCAGCTGCTGGGAATATTGTAAACAAGAAAAGAACCAAACATGTACACATGCTAACCTTTCTTCATTACAACTGTTAGTCACTCACTGGAATGAGTAGAATTGGTTGTTGTGTACTGTGTTGGACTGGATGTTTATTTTGCACATTTTAAAAGCAATACTTAATGTTTACAGTGCTCCAGAATATTTAGATTGGCACTTTTTTGTATTGGATGTTTATCTTTATTTTTGCACATTTTAGCAAATAAGCAATACTTTCACTTTTGTTGAAATGTTTACACTGTTGTTACAGAATATTTCGTTTTGCACTTTTTTGTATTGGATGTTTATCTTTATTTTTTGCACATTTTAAAGCAAAATAAGCAATACTTTTACTTTTGAAATGCTTATACTATTGCAGAATATTAAGATTTGCACTGGATGTTGACTTTTATATTTGCACATTAAAAAGCAAATAAGCTACTTTTAATTTTGTTAAATGTTAAAAGTTTTAAATGTTTACATTGTTACAGAATATTTAGTCATGTTGTTGTCAATGTTGACTGAGTGGCCATACTTCTTTTTTTTTGGAAATAAAAGCCATGCCTTTTGAAAAAACGGGCCTACATTTATTTTTTCATCTTCATTTTGAATAAAAAAAATAATCGGTAAAAGGAAAAATAATCTATAGATTAATCGAAAAAATAATCAATAGATTAACCGATTAATCGAAAAAATAATCTATAGATTAATCGATAGAAAAATAATCGTTAGCTGCAGCCTTACCGTCAGTGTAAGCTGTGTGGCTGCTGACCTAGTACGCCAGCTGAAGCTGCATTCTACACGCGGTCGAGCAGGTACACTGTTTGAGCAGGCTGTAGAGGGCGCCAAAAGCAGTGCCGTCACGTCCTGATATCCGGGAGTCTCCCGGAAATAATGAGAGGATTGGCAAGCATGTGCTGTCAAGCGCCATTCATTCAAAACTCGCGGGCCGCCCTAATATCAAATTTACATATTAAAGTGCGTGCCTGTGTCTGAGACCCCTGGTTAACATAGCACAAAGCAATTTAAGCTTTGTATGCGGTGTTTTTCATTTAAAATTTTAACATTTTTTTTGTGGCTCCCATTATTTTCTTTAATTTGTGAAACTTGCCAAAATGGCTCTTTGAGTGGTAAAGGTTGCCGACCCCTGAGCTAGACATACCGAATATGTGCGCCTAAATGCACAATTTTGCGGTGTAAAACACATTTAAGTATCAAATGACTATAGTTGGATACTATTTACATCAGGGGTGCTCATTACGTCGATGGCGAGCTACCGGTCGATCGCGGAGGGTGTGTCAGTCGATTGCCAGCCAGGCATTAAAAAAATAGTCCTAAAAATGAGCGATCATTAATCTTCACTATGACGTCACTTTCGTCACTTGATTGACATTCACGGCACCTCGAGGGTCTTCTGAGAGGACGCTGGCTGCTGCCAGCTCATTATTAAGAAAAAATGACCGACAGGAAGGCGAGAAACAATTTTTATTTCAACAGACTCTGGCGCCGTACCCGTCGTCAAAACTCCAAAGACCGACTGCACAGTTCCTGCCTTCACAATAAAAGCTCTGCTTCATCCTGCCTGCGCTAAGAGTCTCAGAAAGCTGGCGTGCACAAGCTAGCAAGCTACGGAGTTTCCCGCCAATGTATTTCTTATAAAGTGTATGCAAAGGAGTACGGAAGCTGGACAAATATGATGCCAAAAAGCAACCACTTTCATGTGGTATTGGACAGAAAGGAGGACTTTTTTTCTCCTCCATTTGAAAATGCGGACGTTATCATCACCACTGTCTGATTCCTAGCAATGCAAGTCATCAGAATCAGGTAATACACCAACTTATATTCTTGTCTTCATGAAAGAAAGGAATCTATATGTGTTAAACATGCTTGTATTATCTTTAAACACCTTTAACTGTTAACAATATTAAGTATATGTGTTAAACATGCTTGTATTATCTTTAAACACCTTTAACTTGTTAACAATATTAACTATATGTGTTAAACATGTTTGCATTATCTTTAAACACCTTTAACTTGTTAACAATATTAACTATATGTGTTAAACATGCTTGCATTATCTTTAAACACCTTTAACTTTTTAACAATATTAACTATATGTGTTAAACATGCTTGCATTATCTTTAAACACCTTTAACTTGTTAACAATATTAACTATATGTGTTAAACATGCTTTTATTATCTTTAAACACCTTTAACTTGTTAACAATATTAACTATATGTGTTAAACATGCTTGTATTATCTTTAAACACCTTTAACTTGTTAATAATATTAACTATATGTGTTAAACATGCTTTTATTATCTTTAAACACCTTTAACTTGTTAACAATATTAACTATATGTGTTAAACATGCTTGTATTATCTCTAAACACCTTTAACTTGTTAACAATATTAACTATATGTGTTAAACATGCTTGTATTATCTTTAAACACCTTTAACTTGTTAACAATATTAACTATATGTGTTAAACATTCTTGTATTATCATTAAACACCTTTAATTCATTAAAAATATTAACTATATGTGTTAAACATGCTTGCATTATCATTAAACACCTTTAACTTGTTAACAAAAACATATATTTCATAAATAAGTAAATATAAATTATATATATGAATGAGGTAGATCCCCGCGACTTGATCAATTGAAAAGTAGCTCGCCTGCAGAAAAAGTGTGAGCACCCCTGATTTACACAAATAAAGTCTCTACTGGGTCATGAACTTCATTAATTATCGAGGCCACGAGGTGTCGCCGGTCTGCACCTACTCAGTGGCCTAGTGGTTAGAGTGTCCGTCCTGAGATGGGTAGGTTGTGAGTTCTAACCCCGGCCGAGTCATACCAAAGACTATAAAAATGGGGACCCATTACATCCCTCTACTCCAGTGTTTTTCAACCTTTTTTGAGCCAAGGCACATTTTTTGCGTTGAAAAAATGCAGAGGCACACCACCAGCAGAAATCATTAAAAATACGAAACTCAGTTGACAGTAAAAAGTCGTTGTCGCGATTGTTGGATATGACTTTAAAGCATAACCAAGCATGCATCACTATAGCTCTTGTCTCAAAGTAGGTGTACTGTCACATCACACCCTGACTTATTTGGACTTTTTTGCCGTTTTCCTGTGTGTAGTGTTTTACTTCTTGTCTTGCGCTCCTATTTTGGTGGCTTTTTCTCTTTTTTTTGGTGTTTTCCTGTAGCAGTTTCATGTCTTCCTTTGAGCGATATTTCCCGCATCTACTTTGTTTTAGCAATCAAGAATATTTTAGTTGTCTTTATCCGTCTTCGTGGGGACATTGTTGATTGTCATGTCATGTTCGGATGTACATTGTGGACGCCATCTTTGCGCCACAGTAAGTCTTTGCTGTCCTCCAGCATTCTGTTTTTGTTGACTTTGTAGCCAGTTCAGTTTTAGTTTCGTTATGCACAGCCTTCCCTAAGCTTCAATGCCTTTTCTTAGGGGCACTTACCTTTTGTTTATTTTGGGTTTAAGCTTGAGATACCTTTTTACCTGCACGCTGCCTCACGCTGTTTCCGACATCTACAAAGCAATTAGCTACCTGCTGCCACCTACTGATATGGAGTATTACACGGTTAATCTACCGAGCTCTAGACATTAACACTATCTGTGTTAACCCTGTGATGAGGTGGCGGCTTGTCCAGGGTGTACCCCGCCTTCCGCCCGAATGCAGCTGAGATAGGCTCCAGCACTTAGAAATGAGATAATCTCCCACGGCACACCAGACTGGCGGCACAGTGGTTGAAAAACACTGCTCTACTCTGGTTGGAATTGGGGATTGAATCACCAAAAATGATTCCCGGGCGCGGCCACCGCTGCTGCTCACTGCTCCCCTCACCTCCCAGGGGGTGAACAAGGGGATGGGGACAAATGTCACCACACCTAGTGTGTGTGTGACAATCATTGGTGCTTTAACTTTAACTGTACTACCTTATATGGGGCTAAGTGCCCCACCCCCTGGTGCTATTACATGGTAAAAATCGCTATTTGGCCCGCGGACCATTGGGACTAGAGATGTCGGCAGGCCGATATTATCGGCCGATATATGCGTTAAAATGTAGTATCGGAAATTATCGGTATTGTTTTTTTTATTATCGGTATCGTTTTTAAAAAAAAATTTTTTTTTTTTTTTTAAAAAATTAAATCAACATAAAAACCACAAGACACACTTACAATTAGTGCACCAACCCAAAAAACCTCCCTCCCCCATTTACACTCATTCACACAAAAGGGTTGTTTCTTTCTGTTATTAATATTCTGGTAGGTTCCTACATTATACATCAATATATATCAATACAGTCTGCAAGGGATACAGTCCGTAAGCACACATGATTGTGCGTGCTGCTGCTCCACTAATAGTACTAACCTTTAACAGTTAATTTGACTCATTTTCATTCATTACTAGTTTCTATGTAACTGTTTTTATATTGTTGTACTTTCTTTTTTATTCAAGAAAATGTTTTTAATTTATTTATCTTATTTTACTAATTTTTTTCAAAAGTACCTTATCTTCACCATACCTGGTTGTCCAAATTAGGCATAATAATGTGTTAATTCCACGACTGCATATATCGGTTGATATCGGTATCGGTAATTAAAGAGTTGGACAATATCGGAATATGGGATATCGGCAAAAAGCCATTATCGGACATCCCTAATTGGCACATTTTCACTTTGGTCCTTGGAGGCAAAATGTTTGGGCAACCCTTGTGTGGACAGCCTTGGCGCCACTATAGACAGCCATTTTAAATTTGACAAACAAGTCAATGGCGTTTTAAAATCGTGTTTTTTATCATCTTCGTCTTTTAGTAAAGGTAAAACCATTTTTATCTTTTAACCTTTTTGAACAAGTGGTGCATGCTTTTATTTCAAGTTGCCTGGACTACCGCAATGCACTTCATGCTGGCGTTAGCCAAAAAGCTCTCTCCAGGTTGCAGTTAGTCCAGAACGCGGCAGCACGACTTTTAACAGGGGCCAGGAAGCGCCAGCATATACCGTCATTTCCGGACTATAAGCCGCTACTTTTCCCCTCGTTCTGGTCCCTGCGGCTTATACAAGGGTGCGGCTTATATACGGCCTGTTCTTCTCCGACACCGACGAAGAGGATTTCGGTGGTTTTAGTACACAGGAGGAAGACGATGACGCAATGATTAAAGACTGACTTTTCATATACCGGTAGGCTGGTTATTTTGATAACGTACAGGCGAGCACTTTGTATTACTTTGCACCGTTGTATTATTTGTACTCTGCACAAATGCTGTTCGCCATGTCAAAGATGTGAAAGTTTGATTGAATGATTGAAAGATTTATAGTTAATAAATGGGACGCTTTGCGTTCCCAAACAGTCATCTCTGTCCCGACAATCCCCTCCGTGGTAGCAGGAACCCCTATATACTACGGCAGGGGTCACCAACGCGGTGCCCGCGGGCACCAGGTAGCCCGTAAGGACCAGATGAGTAGCCCGCTGGCCTGTTCTAAAAATAGCTCAAATAGCAGCACTTACCAGTGAGCTGCCTCTATTTTTTTAATTTTATTTATTTACTAGCAAGCTGGCCTCGCTGTGCTCGACATTTTTAATTCTAAGAGAGACAAAACTCAAATAGAATTTGAAAATCCAAGAAAATATTTGAAAGACTTGGTCTTCACTTGTTTAAATAAATTCTTTTTTTTTTTTTACTTTGCTTCTTATAACTTTCAGAAAGACAATTTTTGAGAAAAAATACAACCTTAAAAATGATTTTAGGATTTTTAAACACATATACCTTTTTACCTTTTAAATTCCTTCCTCTTCTTTCCTGACAATTTAAATCAATGTTCAAGTCATTTTTTTTTTTTATTGTAAAGAATAATAAATACATTTTAATTTAATTCTTCATTTTAGCTTCTGTTTTTTCGACGAAGAATATTTGTGAAATATTTCTTCAAACTTATCATGATTAAAATGCAAAAAAAATATTCTGGCAAATCTAGAAAAATCTGTAGAATCAAATTTAAATCTTATTTTAAAGTCTTTTGAATTTCTTTTAAAATTTTTGTTCTGAAAAATCTAGAAGAAATAATGATTTGTCTTTGTTAGAAATATAGCTTGGTCCAATTTGTTATATATTCTAACAAAGTGCAGATTGGATTTTAACCTATTTAAAACATGTCATCCAAATTCTAAAATTAATCTTAATCAGGAAAAATTACTAATGATGTTCCATGAATTCTTTTTTTAATTTTTTCAAAAAGATTCGAATTAGCTAGTTTTTCTATTCTTTTTTTTCGGTTGAATTTTGAATTTTAAAGAGTCGAAATTGAAGATAAACTATGTTTCAAAATGTAATTGTCATTTTTTTTCGTGTTTTCTCCTCTTTTAAACTGTTCAATTAAGTGTAAATATCATTAATTATTAATAATAACATAGAGTTAAAGGTAAATTGAGCAAATTGGCTATTTCTGGCAATTTATTTAAGTGTGTATCAAACTGGATGCCCTTCGCATTAATCAGTACCCGAGAAGTAGCTCTTGCTTTCAAAAAGGTTGGTGACCCCTGTACTACGGTAATTACACATCAAAACCCTGCGGCTTATAGTCAGGTGCGGCTTATAGTCCGGAAATTACGGTAACCCCAATTCTTCGGAGTTTGCACTGGCTCCCTGTTCATTTTAGAATTGATTTTAAAACCTTGCAGTTTGTTTTTAAAGCTTTACGTGGACTGGCACCTCAGTATATCTCGGACCTCATCCAAATGTACACTCCCGCGCGCGCTCTGATGTCCAGAGAGCCAGCTCCAGCTCGTGGTGCCCAGGACGAGACTTAAAACCAGGGGAGACAGGGGCCTTCTCTGTGGTCGGCCCTAAGCTCTGGAACGCTCCATGTTCAAACTGCTTCCACAGTGGACTGTTTTAAGTCTCGTCTTAAGACCCACTTTTATTCTTTGGCTTTTAACACTACGTGAGTTGTGTGGTCTTCTGTCCTCTGTGTTTTTTTTAATAAATTTTGATGTCTATTTTACTGTTTTAATTGGTTTTACCTAGGGATGTCCGATAATGGCTTTTTGCCGATATGCCGATATTGTCCAACTCTTTAATTACCGATACCGATATCAACCGATACCGATATCAACCGATATATACAGTCGTGGAATTAACACATCATTATGCCTAATTTGGACAACCAGGTATGGTGAAGATAAGGTACTTTTTAAAAAAATGAATCAAATAAAATAAGATAAATAAATTCAAAACATTTTCTTGAATAAAAAAGAAAGTAAAACAATATAAAAACAGTTACATAGGAACTAGTAATGAATGAAAATTTGTAAAATTAACTGTTAAAGGTTAGTACTATTAGTGGAGCAGCAGCACGCACAATCATGTGTGCTTACGGACTGTATCCCTTGCAGACTGTATTGATATATATTGATATATAATGTAGGAAGCAGAATATTAATAATAGAAAGAAACAACCCTTTTGTGTGAATGAGTGTGAATGAGTGTAAATGGTGTGGGTTGGTGCACTAATTGTAAGTGTATCTTGTGTTTTTTATGTGGATTTAATTAAAAAAAACAAAAACAAAAAAAAACAAAACGATACTGATAATTAAAAAAATGATACCGATAATTTCCGATATTACATTTTAACGCATTTATCGGCCGATAATATCGGCAGACCGATATTATCGGACATCTCTAGTTTTACCCTTTAAAATCGTTTTTAATCATATTTATTTTTTATATTGTTTTTGTATTGGTTTTCTATTCATTTATTCTTTGTTTTTATTCAGTCATTGGTGCAGCATAATATTGTTTTTAACATGGCTGTGCAGCACTTTGGAGACATTCTTGTGTAAATGTGCTATATAAATAAAGTGGATTGGATTGTAGATAATCATTTTTTGCTTTTAAAACCCATCCCGAGTCTGCACACAAACAACTTCAAATAAAACCCCCTCAGCAGACACAATGCCCAGGGCGTAGCTAATAGATGTTTATCAACGTTTCTGGATGAGTTTTCCTGGTTTTTCCTTAAATGCATTCTGCGAAATTAAACAACGTCGCCTGGTGTGAACTCTGCTTCATCCCCCCTCCGGACAAACTCCTCACCAGTCTCCAGTCACGGGGCAGTCGTGGTGCTCTGTGAGCCACAGCAGATACCGCCAAGGGTCAGTGCGGGTGTCAACGGGGGCACGGCAGGCGGCAGGTGAGCAGGAGGGGACCATTAAATTACAGAAACAAACGACAAGGAGACGCTGCACGAGTCAACGTTGACATAGTCCCACAGGGGCAGATATGACCCCTCATTCCACATCCACACTGACCAACCCAACACACACGGACAGCTGAGGGCGTCTACAACAACAACCAGTGGAGCTACTAGAAATACCAGAGCGGGAGACGGGGCCGACCAACTGAAAGGCGAAACCAACACACGAGACATAGTGAAGATTCCAGCAGCTAGATGTTAAAAGAATTATAAAGTAACGCATTTTTCCGATTATAGGCCACACCCACTAAATTTGGGGATTTTTTTTCCCCCCACATATAATAGCCACACTGCGCTTACACTGGCGGTAGCCGTATAAAACAACTTTAACACTGTTACGTTACAAATATGCGCCACACTGTGAACCCACAGCAAAAAAGAATGAAAAACACATTTCTGGAGAACATCCCACCGTAACACAACATAAACACAACACAACCAATACCCAGAATCCCATGCAGCCCTAACTCTTCCGGTCTAGATTATACACCCCCGCTACCACCGTGCGTCGGTTGAGCGGAAGAGTTAGTGCTGCATGGGATTCTGGGTATTTGTTGTGTTACAGTGCAGATGTTCTCCAGAAATGTGTTTGTCATTCTTTTCTGGTGTGGGTTCAAAGTGTGGCGCATATTTGTAACGTAACAGTGTTAAAGTTTGTTTTATAATAGCCACATTGCACTTATATATAAGCCACATATTACATGTTTTATATCCACACAGAAAGATTATACAAATATTTACATACCTTAATTGTTTCCAAATGGTGCCTGTAACACGGCAGTAAAACGGCTGATCAACAAAACAGAAGTTATCGTCATGGTAAAGCGGAAAAGCTAGCTCTCCAATCTGTCAGGGTTGTCCCTGACAGTTTGGTCAAGTTTTAGTTTTCCTCTGCTATGTCCTTGTTTCCTGTCTTTGGTTCCTGTAAGCACTCTTATTTTGATTCAGTTTCCTGTTTGTTCCCTGAGTGCTTTGTCCCCTCAGCTGTGGCTGATTGGCACCTGGCCACACCTGGTGCCAGTTAGCCAGCTGCTATTTAAACCTGCCCTGCCCTCCAGTCACTGCTGGATTATTGTCATTAAGACTTGTAGCTCCTACCTGTTACTTGCCTCTGTTCCTGTATGCCGTGGAGTCTTTTTGTTCCTAGCTCCTGTTTGCTGGATCCTGTTTCCCGTTTTCCAGTTTGGCGTTCCTGGGGCCGTACTTATCAAGCTTCTCAGAATTACTCTTAAGAAGTCTGCTAAGAGTTGACTTAAGAGTAAATAAATTCTTGGCTGAAAGCTGCACTTAAAAGTTAGTTATCAAGCGTCTTACTCACACTTTCAGCGAAGTGTAGGACTGAATCTTAAGTGTCACACTCAGAGCTGAATTACGACATTACTATGTGCCGTAAACGGAATTTTAGGTGACGTCATTTCTGTGTCCATAGAAATGACCAATCACGGAAGGGAATCCGTTGTCTAAGAATAAAGAAATATCTTGGAAATATTTAAGTGGACAATGGGAGTGTATATTTTGACAATAAACAACAAAATAATACAAAACAAACTAGTCCCCGCCGGCACTCACGCTACCGCTCCCTCTCTTCTGTCGCCCACACACTCACTGACGTCACTCACCTCACGGCCACACACATACGCTACTGTCATAACATTTTCTTTCCAATTCATTAATTAGGCAACTAATTTGAAACTGGTGTGGGTGGCTCTATATATACTAGCCCACTGCAGACACATGCAGAAATCAACATGGAATCGAAAAGTATTAAATCTGTGACAAAAATAATACCCGCTCTGTCTAAACGATACCGTTTGATCAGCTGCTCGTCATCAAACTGAATGTTCGCGCACGTCTCTCTCGCCTCAGTGCCATCCCCTGCTGGCAACTCCTAACCACTTAAGACACCTCTGAAGGTCTCTTAAATATCGTGGAGAGTAGGAGTGATTCTTACACTTAAGAACGTTGATAAAAAGCTTTTATTCTTAAGTTTGAGAGTAGGACTAAATTTCGCAAATTCTCAGGACTTAAGTGTAAAATGGCACTCTAAGAAGCTTGATAAGTACGGCCCCTGGTTTGTGTCTTTTCTTCATTTTTACTTTTGGACATTAAATAATGTTTTCTTGTACCAAGCCTGCCGCCATCTCTGCATCTTGGGGTTCGTCACCAACAAACTTTGACACAATAATCCAGCAGTGACTGGAGGGCAGGGCAGGTTTAAATAGCAGCTGGCTAACTGGCACCAGGTGTGGCCAGGTGCCAATCAGCCACAGCTGAGGGGACAAAGCACTCAGGGAACAAACAGGAAACTGAATCAAAAAAAGAGTGCTTACAGGAAACAAAGACATAGCAGAGGAAAACTAAAACTTGACCAAACTGTCAGGGACAACCCTGACACAATCAGCTAAACAGACTCAATAACTTTGCGGTGACGTTTCGGTGAATTTTCTGAGGAATTTGTGAGACTGAAACAATACAAAAAGAATGCCATTGTAAGTTAATAATACTAACACAGACACTCGTAAACCAGTTAGCATATAAGCTAATGCTAACGACACAGGCTTGATTACAAAACACTCCTACAGACATCACACATAGGATGGTCTAGTAACTAATTAGTAAGTAAGAATTGTTTTAGTTACATTGTAAAACTTACAGACTTTGCTTGGAGTGATGAATAAAGAATCCATACGAGTAAAAACGCTATGGACGGCTAAAAGACTGAATGACGATCCTACTTCCAGTAACAAGGAATAAATGGAAAGCCACTGCAGCATTTGCAGTGGGCAAAGTCGTCCAAAAGATGGCACCATAGCACGAACAATCACATACCATAACAGTGTGTTTGCTTGCTTTTTAAAAAACTATTGCATTATGGCGGCTAGCGAAGAAAAATCCATAAATTAGCCGCATACATACATATATATATGTATATGTATATATATTAGGGCTGCAACTAACGATTAATTTGATAATCGATTAATCTGTCCATTATTACTTCGATTAATAATCGGATAAAAGAAACAAACTACATTTCTATCCTTTCCAGTATTTTATTGAAAAAAACCCAGCATACTGGCACCATGTTGTGGACATTGGGAGTGCAGCATACACCAATAATAACACAGAAATGTAACTCATCAGAACTGAATCAGATATTGTACACGTTTCTGTTGTGAATAATAAAGGATTCATTTTAGGCTGCCTCTGAATAATAGCATGAAATATTCCAGCACCTTCATAACGTTTAGTTATACTAAAGCGTCACTCAAATCTAAATATATTTATATAGCTTTATCGGCCCGGCTACATTGATCCATTATGAAACCAACCTGAGATATTTCTGTCCGTTACGTTTATTTCCAAATTGGTAACCGTGCGTTTTCTCTCTCAAAACGGAGTCAAATGTGCCGGAGACACATTATCAGCCCCGCGTTGCAACAAAGGCATAACTTTAAAGTTACTCACAAAAAAGCTGAACTCATGAATGCTTGTTGCCACTATGGACTTAAAAAGTTACATACTGTGAGTTCTTCCCTTCATCCATGGCTACAACATGTTTCCTTTTCAGGTGCTCCTGAAGCAATGTTGTACTTCCGTGCCATTTTGCAGGAAACGCTCTTCTTCGAAGTCTTTAAAGTGAAGTGTTCCCACACTTTTGACCACTTAGGTCGTACACTTTTCTCCATTGAAGCAATAACCTCAAGATGTTTCTCCGCTAAACTATCGGTGGTGTTTTCCTGCGCCATTTTTTGAATTTTTCCAGCAAAGGAGACGCCGTGGTCACGTGAGCTGCACATGACCACATCATTGGCTAGTTTACGCCAACTCATGAGACGTAGCCTCAGCGCCGCCCTGGCGCTGTTTTGTACTGTTTTTGTACTTATTTTGATTATTGTTTCTCAGCTGTTTGTAAATGTTGCAGTTTATAAATAAAGGTTTATAAAACAAAAAAAAACAACAACAAAAAAATAACAAAAAAAAAAAATAACAAAAAAAAAATTGGCCTCCGCGCATGCGCATAGCATAGTTCCAACGAATCGATGACTAAATTAATCGCCAACTATTTTGGTAATCGATTTTAATCGATTTAATCGATTAGTTGTTGCAGCCCTAATATATATATATATATATATATATATATATATATATATATATATATATATATACCGGTATATATATATTTATATATATGTATATTCATATATTCATATATATATATATATATATATATATATATATATATATATATATATATATATATATATATATATATATATATATATATATATATATATGTGGGAAAAAATCACAAGACTATTTCATCTCTACAGGCCTGTTTCATGAGGGATTTCCTCAATCCTCAGGAGAAAAATCTCCTGAGGATTGAGGAAATCCCTCATGAAACAGGCCTGTAGAGATGAAATAGTCTTGTGATTTTTTCCCACACATACATATTACGCTCTACCACGGTATCGAGCACTATTTTTTGGATAATCTAATTAAGACATATATATATATATATATATATATATATATATATATATATATATATATATATATATATATATATATATATATATATATATATATATATATATATATATATGTATAAAGTTGATTTGATTTGATTATATATACACACACACACACACAATGGGGTGCACTTTTTTTTAAATTTACATCCGAATCGCAATTCTCCTTCATTCTGATTTTAAATCGATTCATAATTTTCAGAAATCAATTTAAAAAAAATATATATATATATATTTTTGGTTTTGTTTTATTTCTTATTCTTTCATTTATTTATTCGTGACCTCGTAAAGTAATTTTTGGCGCTACCAGGGATGTGTTGATGTAAAAATGTCACATCACTGTTATTGTGACCAAAACCTTATAGTTATTATTATCATTGTGGTATTGTTGAACATGCTCAAAGAGTACTAATACACACACTGAAATCTTTGGACTAATTATTTTTGGTGAATAACTCAAATAAACACCCACTTTTTTTTTGTTGCATGTCTTATGTTTCTTACGCCTCACTGATTGTGTTCTATCTTGGTATTGTAACGGCTAAGCTTTATTGTTTTAAATATTGGTTTGTACTGTAGCAGCTGAAGATTTATTTCAATGAAAAGTACGTTACATATTAAATCTATTGCTATTATTTCTGACGGGTGTTGTCGTGTCCTACTCTGTTCAGCTGTCTTTGAACACCTCCGGTCTGGTATTTACCCCGTGTAGATGGATCACTCTGCTCTAAGAGAGCACAGCTTGTGTGTTCAACATGCACAACTGAACATCTTAGTTACTCAGACAGTTGTGTGTTTGTGTGAGTTTAGATCGGGGTAAGTGGTTTCCTAGTGGGGAAAGATGTTAATGTCTCCTGTTTTCATGTTGGCATTTAAGCTAGCGAGCGTTATTTGAACGTGAGCGCTCCCTCGGCAGCCGCTCATCTGCAGATTTAAGCACCCTTTTGCAAAAGGTGAATCCTGGAGAAAGTGTCCGACAACGGACCACTGGAGGGGCCTGGTTTGGATGCTGAGACCTCCTCATTGTAGCGCTCTTTAAAGCCACCTTACAAAAATACACCTTTGCTTCAGCGAGCGGGCACTCCTCTGGGCAGTAACACAACCCGGCCGCACAGTTGCCCATAAAGCCACTAAACCAACAGAGCCCGGCAACAAATCACACAAGACTAAAGACAAAGCCGGAATTCTCAGCCATCATCAGAGAAACTGAAGACCGGGGGTTGGAAGACTTGTGAGTAAAAACATCCAATCTTTCAAACTCGTGACTGAGAGATGGCTCAGGGGCACGCATCAAAATCAACAATTTTCCATCTGCATCTTGTTAATATAGTTCACCCGACTTCACCTTGTTCTCTGCAGGTTCCACTTCTCCTGCAGCCCGTTTAGGCAGCAGACTAGTTGGGTGGACTTTGCTTCAAGACGTAAGCGGCTTCATAAACATAAATATTCATTTAGCAGCGCTTCTTTCCATTCTATTACTCGTGGCGAGCTGCCACAAATGAACCAATTAGGGCCGCCACAGATAATTGTTTCAAGTTTTAGACTTGGACTTCCTTTTTATTGTCATTCAAATTTGAACTTTACAGTACAGATAAGAACACAATTTCGTTGCATTAGCTCATGGTAGAGCAGGATTTTGGCGTTAAAGGAAACACCTGGCAATCATGTTCCACCTGGCAATCATGTTTTACCTGGCAATCATGTTCCACATGGCAACCATGTTTCACCTGGCAATCATGTTCCACCTGGCAACCATGTTCCACCTGGCAATCATGTTCCACCTGGCAATCATGTTCCACCTGCCAACCATGTTCCACCTGGAAACCATGTTCCACCTGGCAACAATGTTCCACCTGGCAACCATGTTCCACCTGACAACCATGTTCCACCTGGCAATCATGTTTTACCTGGCAATCATGTTCCACATGGCAACCATGTTTCACCTGACAATCATGTTCCACCTGGCAATCATGTTCCACATGGCAATCATGTTTTACCTGGCAATCATGTTCCACATGGCAACCATGTTTCACCTGGCAATCATGTTCCACCTGGCAATCATGTTCCACATGGCAATCATGTTCCACCTGGTTATCATGTTCCACCTCACAATCATGTTCCACCTGGTTATCATGTTCCACCTCACAATCATGTTCCACCTGGTTATCATGTTCCACCTCACAATCATGTTCCACCTCACAATCATGTTCCACCTGGTTATCATGTTCCACCTGGTTATCATGTTCCACCTGGTTATCATGTTCCACCTCACAATCATGTTCCACCTGGTTATCATGTTCCACCTCACAATCATGTTCCACCTCACAATCATGTTCCACCTGGTTATCATGTTCCACCTGGTTATCATGTTCCACCTCACAATCATGTTCCACCTGGTTATCATGTTCCACCTCACAATCATGTTCCACCTCACAATCATGTTCCACCTGGTTATCATGTTCCACCTCACAATCATGTTCCACCTCACAATCATGTTCCACCTGGTTATCATGTTCCACCTCACAATCATGTTCCACCTGGTTATCATGTTCCACCTGGCAATCATGTTCCACCTGGCAATCATGTTCCACCTGGTTAATTGATCTCTACCATGAATTATCAAACAGGAACGTAATTTCTTGGCTTTTTTTATTCATGATTGTAGTGTTTTTTTGATAAATGTTGATGATTTGGCAATATAATACATATGTTAATTGATCTCTACCATGAATTGTCATACAGGAACGTCATTTCTTGGCTTTTTTGATTGATTGTAGTGTTTTTTTTGATAAATGTTGATGATTTGCCAAAAGAATACGTATGTTAATTGATCTCTACCATGAACTGTCAAACAGGAACGTAATTTCTTGGCTTTTTTGATCCATGATTGTAGTGGTTTTTATGATAAATGTTGATGATTTGGCAATAGAATACGTATGTTAATTGATCTCTACCATGAATTGACAAGCAGGAACGTCATTTCTTGGCTTTTTTGATTGATTGTAGTGGTTTTTTTGATAAATGTTGATGATTTGGCAATATAATACATATGTTAATTGATCTCTACCATGAATTATCAAGCAGGAATGTCATTTCTTGGCTTTTTTGATCCATGATTGTAGTGGTTTTCATGATAAATGTTGATGATTTGGCAACAGAATACGTATGTTTGTGACACCAGGCAGGCATGATGAAGTCACAACCTTGTTGGTCACTGAACTACACACTACAGGAGGTCAAACATTCCAAAGTGTGGACATATATTGTGGT
>NC_084743.1:10340400-10397900 GCF_033978785.1 Entelurus aequoreus
TGCCGCTATAATTTATGTGGCCCGCTACATAATTTTATGTGATATGCCGCTATAATTTATGTGGCCCGCTACATAATTTTATGTGATATGCCGCTATAATTTATGCTACTTCATTTTATGGGATATGCTACCATAATTTATGTGGCCCGCTACGTCATTTTATGTGCTATGCCGCTATAATTTATGTGGCCCGCTACTTCATTTTATGGGATATGCTACCATAATTTATGTGGACCGCTACTTCATTTTATGGGATATGCCACCATAATTTATGTGGACCGCTACATAATTTGATGTGATATGCCGCTATAATTTATGTGGCCCGTTACATCATTTTATGTGATATGCCACAATAATTATGTGGCCCGCTACTTCATTTTATGTGATATGCCACCATAACTTATGTGGCCCACTACTTCATTTTATGGGATATGCCACCATAATTTATGTGGACCGCTACATCATTTTATGTGATATGCCGCTATAATTTATGTGGCCCGTTACATCATTTTATGTGATCCATCCATCCATCCATTTTCTACCGCTTATTCCCGTGATATGCCACAATAATTTATGTGGCCTGCTATGTCATTTAATGTGATATGCCACAATAATTTATGTGGCCCGCTACGTCATTTTATGTGATATGCTACCATAATTTATTTGGCCCGCTACGTCATTTTATGTGATATGCTACCATAATTTATTTGGCCCGCTACGTCATTTTATGTGATATGCTACCATAATTTATTTGGCCCGCTACGTCATTTTATGTCATATGCCACTTAAATTTATGTGGCCTATATAATGTAATAAGTGGCAATAAGTTTTCTTTAAATTGGGCAAGTGGTTAAAGATTGTGGGCGTTTAGTAGCACTGCTCTAGGACTACATGTAGCTGAATGTTCCACACATTTAGTAGCACTGCTCTAGGACTACATGTAGCTGAATGTTCCACACATTTAGTAGCACTGCTCTAGGACTACATGTAGCTGAATGTTCCACACATTTAGTAGCACTGCTCTAGGACTACATGTAGCTGAATGTTCCACACATTTAGTAGCAGTGCTCTAGGACTACATGTAGCTGAATGTTCCACACATTTAGTAGCACTGCTCTAGGACTACATGTAGCTGAATGTTCCACACATTTAGTAGCACTGCTCTAGGACTACATGTAGCTGAATGTTCCACACATTTAGTAGCACTGCTCTAGGACTACATGTAGCTGAATGTTCCACACATTTAGTAGCACTGCTCTAGGACTACATGTAGCTGAATGTACCACACATTTAGTAGCACTGCTCTAGGACTACATGTAGCTGAATGTTCCACACATTTAGTAGCACTGCTCTAGGACTACATGTAGCTGAATGTTCCACACATTTAGTAGCACTGCTCTAGGACTACATGTAGCTGAATGTTCCACACATTTAGTAGCACTGCTCTAGGACTACATGTAGCTGAATGTTCCACACATTTAGTAGCACTGCTCTAGGACTACATGTAGCTGAATGTTCCACACATTTAGTAGCACTGCTCTAGGACTACATGTAGCTGAATGTTCCACACATTTAGTAGCACTGCTCTAGGACTACAACAAAGGATAGTAAATGGAACAGTGCATGCTTACGTGGTGACCAATGTACGCCGTGGAGTGACTAGCACATGTGGTGGGTGGGCGGCTGCGCTGACTTTTTAAAGGCCTCACCTGCTACTACTACCAGCAAGCCCGTAATAGATGGTGTGACACCTCACTTTTACACACACGCTGAAGGAACCCACGCACGGTCTTCGCATGTGTTACATATAAACATAACACACTGTTAGCATGTGTTACATATAAACATAACACACTGTTAGCATGTGTTACATATAAACATAACACACTGTTAGCATGTGTTACATATAAACATAACACACTGTTAGCATGTGTTACATATAAACATAACACACTGTTAGCATGTGTTACATATAAACATAACACACTCCTGTTAGCATGTGTTACATATAAACATAACACACTGTTAGCATGTGTTACATATAAACATAACACACTGTTAGCATGTGTTACATATAAACATAACACACTGTTAGCATGTGTTACATATAAACATAACACACTCCTGTTAGCATGTGTTACATATAAACATAACACACTGTTAGCATGTGTTACATATAAACATAACACACTCCTGTTAGCATGTGTTACATATAAACATAACACACTCCTGTTAGCATGTGTTACATGTAAACATAACACACTCCTGTTAGCATGTGTTACATATAAACATAACACACTCCTGTTAGCATGTGTTACATATAAACATAACACACTGTTAGCATGTGTTACATATAAACATAACACACTCCTGTTAGCATGTGTTACATATAAACATAACACACTCCTGTTAGCATGTGTTACATATAAACATAACACACTGTTAGCATGTGTTACATATAAACATAACACACTGTTAGCATGTGTTACATATAAACATAACACACTGTTGGCATGTGTTACATATAAACATAACACACTCCTGTTAGCATGTGTTACATATAAACATAACACACTCCTGTTAGCATGTGTTACATATAAACATAACACACTGTTGGCATGTGTTACATATAAACATAACACACTCCTGTTAGCATGTGTTACATATAAACATAACACACTCCTGTTAGCATGTGTTACATATAAACATAACACACTGTTGGCATGTGTTACATATAAACATAACACACTCCTGTTAGCATGTGTTACATATAAACATAACACACTGTTAGCATGTGTTACATATAAACATAACACACTGTTAGCATGTGTTACATATAAACATAACACACTGTTGGCATGTGTTACATATAAACATAACACACTCCTGTTAGCATGTGTTACATATAAACATAACACTGTTAGCATGTGTTACATATAAACATAACACACTCCTGTTAGGGCTGGGCGATATATCAATATACTATATATATATATATAAGTTGGGAAAGGTGGCAATAAATACTGATAAAGTTGAGGAATGCTCATCCAACACTTATTTGGAACATCCCACAGGTGAACAGGCTAATTGGGAACAGGTGGGTGCCATGATTGGGTATAAAAGTAGATTCCATGAAATGCTCAGTCGTTCACAAACAAGGATGGGGCGAGGGTCACCACTTTGTCAACAAATGCCTGAGCAAATTGTTGAACAGTTTAAGAACAACATTTCTCAAGCAGCTATTGCAAGGAATTTAGGGATTTCACCATCTACGCTCCGTAATATCATCAAAGGGTTCAGAGAATGTGGAGAAATCACTGCAGGTAAGCAGCTAAGCCCGTGACCTTCCATCCCTCAGGCTGTACTGCATCAACAAGCCACGTCCGTGTGTAAAGGATATCACCACATGGGCTCAGGAACACTTCAGAAAGCCACTGTCAGTAACTACAGTTGGTCGCTACATCTGTAAGTGCGAGTTAAAACTCTCCTATGCAAGGCGAAAACCGTTTATCAACAACACCCGGAAACGCCGTCGGCTTCGCTGGGCCTGAGCTCATCTAAGATGGACTGATGCAAAGTGGAAAAGTGTTCTGTGGTCTGACCAGTCCACATTTCTAATTGTTTTTGGGAACTGTGGACGTCGACCACCAGCCCCCAACTTTAACACAATAACGACCATTGATCCTCAAATGTAACACAATACAGACCAACGGTCCTCAAATGTAACACAATAAGGACCCCCGATCCTCAAATGTAACACAATACAGACCAACGGTCCTCAAATGTAACACAATAAGGACCCCCGATCCTCAAATGTAACACAATACAGACCAACGGTCCTCAAATGTAACACAATAAGGACCCCCGATCCTCAAATGTAACACAATACAGACCAACGGTCCTCAAATGTAACACAATAAGGACCCCCGATCCTCAAATGTAACACAATACAGACCAACGGTCCTCAAATGTAACACAATAAGGACCCCCGATCCTCAAATGTAACACAATACAGACCAACGGTCTTCAAATGTAACACAATAAGGACCCCCGATCCTCAAATGTAACACAATACAGACCAACGGTGCTCAAATGTAACACAATAAGGACCCCCGATCCTCAAATGTAACACAATACAGACCAACGGTCCTCAAATGTAACACAATAAGGACCCCCGATCCTCAAATGTAACACAATAAAGACCAACGGTCTTAAAGTGTAACACAATAAAGACCCCTAATCCTCAAATGTAACACAATAAAGACCACCAGTCCCCAATTGTAACACAATAAAGACCACCAGCCCCCAACTGTAACACAATAACGACCATTGATCCTCAAATGTAACACAATAAAGACCAACGGTCCTCAAATGTAACACAATAAAGACCACCAGTCCCCAATTGTAACACAATAAAGACCACCAGCCCCCAACTGTAACACAATAACGACCATTGATCCTCAAATGTAACACAATACAGACCAACGGTCCTCAAATGTAACACAATAAAGACCCCTAATCCTCAAATGTAACACAATAAAGACCACCAGCCCCCAACTGTAACACAATAACGACCATTGATCCTCAAATGTAACACAATAAGGACCCCCGATCCTCAAATGTAACACAATAAAGACCAACGGTCCTCAAATGTAACACAATAAAGACCCCTAATCCTCAAATGTAACACAATAAAGACCCCTAATCCTCAAATGTAACACAATAAAGACCACCAGCCCCCAAATGTAACACAATAACGACCATTGATCCTCAAATGTAACACAATAACGACCATTGATCCTCAAATGTAACACAATGCAGACCAACGGTCCTCAAATGTACCAAAATAAAGACCACCCTTCTTCAAATGTAACACAATGAGCATCATTGGGGTTCAACTGTAACACATTAAAAATCTACATCAACTATATGATTGGCCTGAGAAGCTGGACAGGACAAAAAAAATAAAAACAATAAAAGATGGGAGCCATTACCTCCCTCACTCAGCATCAAGGGTTGGAATTGGGGGTTAAATCACCCAAAATGATTCCTGGGCGCGGCCACCGATGCTGCCCACTGCTCCCCTCACCTCCCAGGGGGTGAACAAAGAGATGGGTCAAATGCAGAGGACACATTTCACCACACCTAGTGTGTGTGTGTGTGTGTGTGACAATCACTGCTACTTTATTTATTATTATTTCTTTTCGCCAGAAAAAGAAAGTGCAAAATATCTCAATTCCTTATACCGCACACCATCATGTAGCCGCGGCAACAATTCCTTATACCGCACACCATCATGTAGCCGCGGCAACAATTCCTTATACCGCACACCATCATGTAGCCGCGGCAACAATTCCTTATACCGCACACCATCATGTAGCCGCGGCAACACTTCCTTATACCGCACACCATCATGTAGCCGCGGCAACAATTCCTTATACCGCACACCATCATGTAGCCGCGGCAACAATTCCTTATCCCGCACACCATCATGTAGCCGCGGCAACAACTCCTTATACCGCACACCATCATGTAGCCGCGGCAACAACTCCTTATACCGCACACCATCATGTAGCCGCGGCAACAACTCCTTATACCGCACACCATCATGTAGCCGTGGCAACAACTCCTTATACCGCACACCATCATGTAGCCGCGGCAACAATTCCTTATCCCGCACACCATCATGTAGCCGCGGCAACAACTCCTTATACCGCACACCATCATGTAGCCGCGGCAACAACTCCTTATACCGCACACCATCATGTAGCCGCGGCAACAACTCCTTATACCGCACACCATCATGTAGCCGCGGCAACAACTCCTTATACCGCACACCATCATGTAGCCGCGGCAACAACTCCTTATCCCGCACACCATCATGTAGCCGCGGCAACAACTCCTTATCCCGCACACCATCATGTAGCCGCGGCAACAACCCAAACAAAGGCAAAGGGAAGCGGGTGGTGAGACATACTAGAATATGAAAGTGACAAGCAGCTGATACCATCTTGTCTTCACACTTCATCCTTCACATGTCTCAACGCTAAGCTCTCATTGTGTCCTCATTGGCGCTGCAAATAGCCAACAAATAGATTAGCGCAGTAATCTCAACATTTTGCGTGCCGCCACAACCTTGGAGTGTGTGTGTGTGTGTGTGTGTGTGTGTGTGTGCGGCGGGTGGATTAGCGAGCTTCTACTGTATCCTCTATTCATTACGCTTGATCCTCGGGGCTGCGCCTTGGCGTCGCGCGGCGCTATGCTAAGGCGCGTGGTAGGGTTTAAGTGATGCATCCCGCCTTAAGTCTGGCCATGTGGAATAACAATCCAACCCCCCCACCCCCCCCCCGACATCTCCTGTTGTCATCGGCCCTCGGCCCGCAGCGGCTTTGTTCCGGAGACTAGCGACGCAGCTGCCGGCAGAGAAGTGACGACGCTAGCACAATTCATCATTTCTACACGGATGCTGTACATACAAGAACATAGGCGTTAAACCCACCAGCATTAAATACCATGTGGAGGTGGTACATTACAGCAGTCTTTCGCACCGGACGAAAATGCATAATAAAGAAGGAAAAAAACTAGGGATAAATGCGTTAAAATGTAATATCGGAAATTATCGGTATCGTTTTTATTATTATCTGTATCGTTATATTTTATTTATTTATTTATTTATTTTTAATTAAATCAACATAAAAAACACAAGATACACTTACAATTAGTGCACCAACCCAAAAAACCTCCCTCCCCCATTTACACTCATTCACACAAAAGGGTTGTTTCTTTCTGTTATTAATATTCTGCTTCCTACATTATATATCAATATATATCAATACAGTCTGCAAGGGATACAGTCCGTAAGCACACATGATTGTGCGTGCTGCTGGTCCACTAATAGTACTAACCTTTAACAGTTAATTTTACTCATTTTCATTAATTACTAGTTTCTATATAACTGTTTTTATATTGTTTTACTTTCTTTTTTATTCAAGAAAATGTTTTTAATTTATTTATCTTATTTTTTTTTTTTTTTTTTAAAAAGGACCTTATTTTCGCCATACCTGGTTGTCCAAATTAGGCATAATAATGTGTTAATTCCACGACTGCATATATCGGTATCGGTTAATATCGGTATCGGTAATTAAAGAGATGGACAATATCGGAATATCGGATATCGGCAAAAAGCCATTATCGGACATCCCTAGTTGTAATTATATTGTAAAATGGATGGATGGATGGACGTTTAAAACAAAACTGTTATTATTAATTAGTAAGTATACATTTTTTTAGCCTTTTTAGAGAAAATCCTATCATTGTAGTAAATTATGCAAATTCCTCGATGATGTCATGGTGACCACGCCTATAGCCACGCCCCCACCGCCACAGGTATCTTGGCAGTTTATGGGAAACACTGTGACGTAACATATTATGGTAAGAGTCATTCAAATAACTATAACATATAGAACATGCTATACGTTTACCAAACAATCTGTCACTCCTAATCGCTAAATCCCATGAAATCTTATACGTCTAGTCTCTTACGTGAATGACATCAATAATATTATTTGATACTAATGTGTTCATCATTTCACACATAAGTCGCTCCTGAGTATAAGTCGCACCCCCGGCCAAACTATGAAAAAAACTGCGACTTATAGTCTGAAAAATACGGTAGTATACTTTCCCACCATTTAAGGCAGTAATGACAATATCAAACAAACCGTAGAAGTCTGGAGCTAAACTCATAGAAAAGTTGCTTAAGCGCAAAAATTTCGACTAAAGTGGTCAATTTCATTTTAAATTAATTGACAGTTTGAGAAACATATATTATTAGTATTTATTATTAATTTTATTAAATGATAAATGATAAATGGGTTATACTTGTATAGCGCTTTTGTACCTTCAAGGTACTCAAAGCGCTTTGACAGTATTTCCACATTCACATACTGATGGAGGGAGCTGCCATGCAAGGCGCTAACCAGCAGCCATCAGGAGCAAGGGTGAAGTGTCTTGCCCAAGGACACAACGGACGTGACTAGTTGAGTCCTTTCTTTTGCGGTATACCGTATTTTTCGGACTATAAGTCGCAGTTTTTTTCATAGTGCGACTTATACTCAGGAGCGACTTATGTGTGAAATGATTAACACATTAGCGTAAAATATCAAATACTATTATTTATCTCATTCACGTAAGAGACTAGACGTATAAGATTTCATGGGATTTAGAGTGACAGATTGTTTGGTAAACGTATAGCATGTTCTATATGTTATAGTTATTTGAATGACTCTTACCATAATATGTTACGTTAACATACCAGGCACGTTCTCAGTTGGTTATTTATGCCTCATATAACGTACACTTATTCAGCCTGTTGTTCACTATTCTTATATTTAAATTGCCTTTCAAATGTCTATTCTTGGTGTTGGCTTTTATCAAATACATTTCCCCAAAAAATTTGACTTATACTCTCCAGTGCGACTTATATATGTTTTTTTCCTACTTTATTATGCATTTTCGGCCGGTGCGACTTATACTCCGGAGCGACTTATACTCCGAAAAATACGGTAGCTGTGGTCCGTATGGGTCAGTTGTAGTACACTTTCCCACCACTTGCGGCAGTAATGACAATATCAAACCAACCGCAGAAGTCTGGAGCTAAACACATAGAAAAGTTGCGCAAAAATTACAACTAAAGTTGTAAATTTAATTTGAACTGAATTGACAGTTTGAGAAACATATATTATTAGTAGGGGTGTAACGGTATATATAAAGGTTTATTTGAAATAGGGACAGACACAGAAACATAGACATCTGAAACAGTCATCCAATGTATGCATCATAGTGTTTGTAGCCAAAGCTCATTTACAACACTTGTCCTCAACAACAACAACACATCTAACATCATTAAGATAGGAAAATAAAAAGAATGAGGCAAAGAGGAGTCGATAATAATGATAATAGCCAGGGGTGTAGTGGTACGTGTATTTGTATTGAACTGTTTCGGTACGGGGGTTTCGGTTCGGTTCGGAGGTGTACCGAACGAGTTTCCACACGGTCATATTAAGTAGCGTAACGTACGTTGTGTAAACAATGCACACCGAGGCACAACACACGGCATGCTAGCAGCTAACGGGCTAGGACAGACTGACCATACGTCCTCTTTTCACCGGACATGTCCTCTTTTGCGGAGTTTCTTAAATGCCTCAAATGTCCGGCATTTTGAGTTAGGGTTGCGTGTGTTTTCAATGTACGTTCAGGTTTGAGAAGGGGTTAAAAACAAAACAAACAGCAGCATTGGTGAGGGAGGGGCAGAGATAGAGAGAGAGAGAGTTATGATAAACGTCGCCAGGCTCTGCTTTTTATCCATAGATTTATCACATTTCATTTTCTATTATCTATAGCAGGGGTGTCAAAAGTGTGCCCCGGAGGCCATTTGCGGCCCACAGCTAATGTTTTAAAGGCCCACGGCACATTCTAAAAATTCTATTAAAATAAACAAAAACTAGAGATGTCCGATATTATCGGCCGATATATGCGTTAAAATGTAATATATTGATATATAATGTAGGAAGCAGAATATTACTAACAGAAAGAAACAACCCTTTTGTGTGAATGGGGGAGGGAGGTTTTTTGGGTTGGTGCACTAATTGTAAGTGTATCTTGTGTTTTTTATGTGGATTTAATAAAAAACCAAAAAAACAACCAAAAAAACGATACTGATAATAAAAAAACAGATATCGATAATTTCCGATATTACATTTTAACGCATTTATCGGCCGATAATATCGGCAGACCGATATTATCGGACATCTCTAGTTGTTATTAATGAGAATATACTTATTTGAAGGTATTTTTGGGTTCATTGAGGTTAGCTATTTTTACTTGTTTTGGAAAGTCTTGACAAGCCAAATGTTCTTGTTCTATTGGCAGATCATTTTGCTTAGTTCAAATAAAATACCCCTCATTTTTTTTTTTTTTTTTATTTATGAACGCTGACTTTTTGCAGTGCAGTGAAATATAAAGCAATAATAATGATGTAAACTCATCATAAAGGACCATTTTCTGAACACGTTTTGAGTTATTGTGAATCCTGAAAAGGCAAATATTTAGGGGTTTAAGCTCTTAATGGGGGGTAATGCACATGGTCTGTGGTCAACATACTTTCAAGTACATGATCCAGTCTTTGTTGGGACGGAAGCAGATGAAGACTCTCCACACAGGGGAAACATCCAGCCTGGTCTTACACACTCCTAATCCCCAAAGTGCATAAGGACTAACGCTAATGACAATGGCGGGGTCGGGCCACTGGAATAGTTTGAGGGTAAAACCCTGCAAAGTTGAGTAAGTGTGGGTCGCTGAGAGGGGGAGAGAGCGTCACGCTTCAACCCGAAACATGCGTGAAGTCCTCACATTCCAGCCTGGTGAAGGGACCAAGCAGATGGCAGAAAGGACAGACCTACAAATATGCGGGCGCATGTGGACACGTGGCCGCCGCGACCCCGTCTGTCAGCTCGGGCGGCCATTTACAGCACCAGACCGTCGCCGCCTCGAGGGCCCGGCCGCGACCCCGGGCCCTCGAGTCGAGCGCGGTGCCGAGTGACGCGGGGTCCGACGGACGCCCGGGCAGCGTGCCGCTGACACCCGACACCCCGGCCGAAGGGAGCGAGGACGGATGAGACGCACGGCGCTCTCTTAAAAAGCCTGCATGTTTACTCCTGTCTGAAAGGCCACGCAATCACGGAGAAACCCCTCGGCGCTCATCGTCGCATCACGCAGACGCACGGGAGCCAACGCCTGGGAAGAACCCTGCTAGAATCCTCCTGGTGACGTCCTCACGGGGCGATAAAACCGTTCAAAAGTTTGGGGTCACATTGAAATGTCCTTATTTTTGAAGGAAAAGCACTGTACTTTTCAATGAAGATAACTTTAAACTAGTTTTAACTTGAAAGAAATACACTCTATACATTGCTAATGTGGTAAATGACTATTCTAGCTGCAAATGTCCGGTTTTTGGTGCAATATCTACATAGGTGTATAGAGGCCCATTTCCAGAAACTATCACTCCAGTGTTCTAATGGTACAATGTGTTTGCTCATTGGCTCAGAAGGCTAATTGATGATTAGAAAACCCTTGCGCAATCATGTTCACACATCTGAGAACACTTTAGCTCGTTACAGAAGCTACAAAACTGACCTTCCTTTGAGCAGATTGAGTTTCTGGAGCATCACATTTGTGGGGTCAATTAAACGCTCAAAATGGCCAGAAAAAGAGAACTTTCATCTGAAACTCGACAGTCTATTCTTGTTCTTAGAAATGAAGGCTATTCCACTAAATTGTTTGGGTGACCCCAAACTTTTGAACGGTAGTGTGTATCGCGGTAGACACGTAATCCAGATCACTCAAAAATGCGTTCGATAAAATGTTTGATTATTTTTTCTTCTTCCCTGTCGTGGCAAGAAAGCGGAAGTATGGAAGCAAGGTTGGTTGCATGAGCAAAGGCACTCGCTCTCTGGTAACCGAGCAGGGCAGGAAGTGATCGCTGATCAGTGTGCGTGACACGCTCACAGCAAGAGATGTCCGATAATATCGGTCTGCCGATATTATCGTACGATAAATGCGTTAAAATGTAATATCGGAAATTATCGGTATCGTTTTTTTTATTATCAGTATCGTTTTTTTTTTTTAATTTAATTTTTTTTATTAAATCCACATAAAAAACACAAGATACACTTACAATTAGTGCACCAATCCAAAAAACCTCCCTCCCCCATTTACACTCATTCACACAAAAGGGTTGTTTCTTTCTGTTATTAATATTCTGCTTCCTACATTATATATCAATATATATCAATACAGTCTGCACGGGATACAGTCCGTAAGCACACATGATTGTGCGTGCTGCTGCTCCACTAATAGTACTAACCTTTAACAGTTAATTTGACAAATTTTCATTAATTACTAGTTTCTATGTAACTGTTTTTATATTGTTTTACTTTCTTTTTTATTCAAGAAAATGTTTTTAGTTTATTTATCTTATTTCATTTGATTCATTTTTTTAAAAAAGTACCTTATTTTCACCATACCTGGTTGTCCAAATTAGGCATAATAATGTGTTAATTCCACGACTGTATATATCGGTTGATATCGGTATCGGTAATTAAAGAGTTGGACAATATCGGCATATCGGATATCGCCAAAAAGCCATTATCGGACATCCCTACTCACAGCCAATCAGGTGACAAAATCAACCATCAAGTTTGCGGTGATGAGCTTCAAGAGGTAGTCGCCTGAAATGGTTTTCTCTTCACAGGTGTGCTTGAAGCTCATGTAGAGAATGCCAAGAGTGTGCAAAGCAGTAATCACTGAGCAAAGGGTGGCTATTTTGAAGAAACTACAATATAAAACATGTTTGCAGTTATTTCACCTTTTTTCGTTAAGTACATAACTCCACATGTGTTCATTCATAGTTTTGATGTGACTATCTACAATGTAAATAGTCATGACAATAAATAAAATGCATTGAATGAGAAGGCGTGTCCAAACTTTTGGCCAATACTGTATATGAATTTATCGCTCAGCCCTTGTGTGTATGGTAAAAAACAAAAAAAACATCCCAATTAGGGATGTCCGATAATATCGGGCTGCCGATATTATCGGCCGATAAATGCTTTAAAATGTAACATCGGAAATTATCGGTATCGGTTTCGTTATTATCGGTATCGGCTTTTAAAAGTAAAATGTATGACGCTGTGTACACGGACGTAGGGAGAGTTACAGAGAGACAATAAACCTTTAAGGCACTTAATATCTACCAGCTTTACTCATTACGAATTAATGCAAGGCATACTTGTTCAACAGCCATACAGGTCACACTGAGGGTGACCGTATAAACAACTTCAACACTGTTACAAATATGCGCCACACTGTGAACCCACACCAAACAAGAATGACAAACACATTTCGGGAGAACATCCGCACCGTAACACAACAGAACAAATACCCAGAACCCCTTGTAGTACTAACTCTCCCGGGACGCTACAATATACACCCCCTGCTACCCGCTACCCCCCCCCCCCCACCCCCCCACCTCAACCTCCTCATAGTCTCTCTCAGGGAGAGCATGTCCCAAATTCCAAGCTGCTGTTTGGATAGATAGATATATGCATACTTGCCAACCTTGAGACCTCCGATACCGGGAGGTGGGGGGTGGGGGTGGGGCGGGGGCGTGTTTGGGGGTGTGGTTAAGAGGGGAATATATTTAAGCTAGAATTCACCAACTCAAGTATTTCATATATATATATATATATATATATATATATATATATATATATATATGTGTGAAATACTTGACTTTCAGTGAATTCTAGCTATATATATATATATATATATTTATTTTATTATACATAGAAATAAAAGAAATACTTGAATTTCAGTGTTCTGGAGGCTATCCAGTAGATGGCAGTATTGTCCTGTTTAAGAGTGTCACAACATTGCTGTTTATGGCAGACGAACTGCTTTACGGTAGACTAAACGTGACCACTGTTGTTGTGTGTTGTTACCGCGCCGGGAGGACGTTAATGAAACTGCCTAACAATAAACCCACATAAGAAACCAAGAACTCGCCCTCCATCATTCTACAGTTATGACGTCATTGGGCCGGCACGCTGTTTATATTGTGGGAAAGCGGACGTGAGGACAGGCTGTCCCCACTCAGGTCCGCATTGAGCTGGAGGGGGCGTGGCCTCCAGCTCCGGCTGAATACCAGGAGTTTGTCGGGAGAAAATTTCTGCCGGGAAGTTACCGGGAGAGGCGCTGAATACCGGGAGTCTCCCGGTAAAAACGGGAGGGTTGGCAAGTATGGATATATAGTACTTTATTGATTCCTTCAGGAAAATTAAAATTCCAGCAGCAGTGTACAGAATTGAGATATAATTTAAAAAGTATAAAGTAAAGAATTCGGGGAATAAATGGAAACAGAATAGAAAAATATTACCATAAGAATAAAAATAAAAAGCAACAATGAGAATAAAAATATAACAGTAGAATAAGAATATAACAAGAGAAACAAGGCAGTAGTGACCATGTTATGAAAAAGTATTGCACTGTTATTGTTTTGAGGCATGTTATTAAAAAAAATGCACTTTGTGACTTCAATAAAAAAAAAAAAAAAAAAAAAAAAATACAATAAAATAACAATAAATATGGCAGTGCCATGTTGGCATTTTTTTCCATAACTTGAGTTGATTTATTTTGGAAAACCTTAATGCATCCAGCGGGGCATCTCAACAAAATTAGCCATAATAATGTGTTCATTCCACGACTGTATATATCGGTATCGCTTGATATCGGTATCGGTAATTAAGAGTTGGACAATATCGGAATATCGGATATCGGTAAAATAGCCATTATCGGACATCACTAATCCCAACGAATCGCAGTCTCGATTCTAAGCAGAGAAAAAAACAACTTTGTGATTTAACACAAAAGCTATTCCTTAAATCGGAGCCCCCACCCTAAATAGTCTCTTCTCCACCCAGGTCATTTTTGGATGACAACAACAGCAGACACACACAAGGAGGATTTCCAAAGTTTGTCTTTGAGAAGACACACACAGAGAAGACGGGAGCGTACCACACATACCAAGGGGGGGCCTGGACAAGCCAAGGCGGGGCCGCGGGGGAATGATGCCAGCACGCACACACACCTCTTTGAAAGTGATACGTGGACATAGCGACCGCCACTACAGATCCCCTTGGAGGGACAGCGTGGGCATGCAAACACACACACACACACACACACACACTATGTTCTCTCTACATGCCAAGATAACACATGTGCACTCTGGAAACAGACTACAAAGTAAAACAGATATACCATAAATCCCGGACGATAATCCACTACATTTGAACCCTGCGGCTTATAAAACGGTGGGGCTAACTAACTCATGGATTTTTCTTTGCTGACGGCCATAATGCAAATAGATCCAAAAAAAAAAAAAAACTAAGCAAGTGGGTGCATGACCATGACTTGTGTTTTGTTTGACCAGCCGTTTTACTGCCGTGTTTGGAAACAATTAAAGTATGTAAATAAACATTCACAAAATATTTCTGGCTAAATAACTCATTTCACAATTTATACTGTATATATGCAGCTTATAGTCCGGTGAGGCTAATATATGGAAAATATTTGTTCTTCTAAAATTGAGTGGGTGGGGCTTACATACCTGAAAATAGGGTATAATTCCTACCACTTACACGCTCTTCTATATCTGTTTTCCATAATGACAGTCAGCAGTAATCAATATTTCATGGATGTCATTTGGGCCTACAGTCACCATGGCAACCTGGCTAATCTGCTGAAATGTTTTTTTTAATCGCTGTGCTGTTAAAACGATGCCTGTGCCAAAGAAAGGATATGATTGGGCGGCAGGAAGTTCCAGCTGAGCACCTGATTGGCCAGAGCCAGGTAGCGCTGGAAGATGGAGGACATCTGAGCGTTGAGGTTCTCTCTGCGACTGAACTCCTGCAGCACCTCCATGGTCAGCATGAAGATCTGGCGAAGGCCCTCCTCCTGATGGACGCACGTGACACTTAGTCTTTCTTCTACTTCATTCACTTCCAACTTTTTCCACTGAGGACATGTTTGATCTACACTTCTGTTCAAAGCACTTTTTCATCAGTTGTTCGGACTTCTACCTAAGTTTTGGGTGATACAACACATTTTGGTATGGATCCAGTTCTGAGTATTTGATCATCTTAGGGGCAAGGCCCCTCGGTCTGCCGATATTATCGGCCGATAAATGCTTTAAAATGTAATATCGGAAATTATCGGTATCGTTTTTTTTAATTATCAGTATCGTTTTTTTTTATTTTTATTTTTTTATTAAATCCACATAAAAAACACAAGATACACTTACAATTAGTGCACCAACCCAAAAAACCTCCCTCCCCCATTTACACTCATTCACACAAAAGGGTTGTTTCTTTCTGTTATTAATATTCTGCTTCCTACATTATATATCAATATATATCAATACAGTCTGCAAGGGATACAGTCCGTAAGCACACATGATTGTGCGTGCTGCTGCTCCACTAATAGTACTAACCTTTAACAGTTAATTTTACAAATTTTCATTAATTACTAGTTTCTATGTAACTGTTTTTATATTGTTTTACTTTCTTTTTTATTCAAGAAAATGTTTTTAATTTATTTATCTTATTTTATTTGATAAATTTTTTAAAAAAGTACCTTATCTTCACCATACCTGGTTGTCCAAATTAGGCATAATAATGTGTTAATTCCACGACTGTATATATCGGTTGATATCGGTATCGGTTGATATCGGTATCGGTAATTAAAGAGTTGGACAATATTGGCATATCGGCAAAAAGCCATTATCGGACATCCCTAATTTAGAGTCCACGGTCTTAATTAATGTAGCTTAAACGATAAGGTTAACTACATTTTTCACATCTATTACTTTCAATTTAATAAATGAAGTTGCTTATTTCACAGAGTTGTTTATTTCTTAACACTTCATTCAAAACTATGTCAAGCCTCCGAAGCGACGAAAAATGGTTGCCCTCAAAAAAGTCAGATATATATATGTATATATACTGTATATTTATTTAAACTTTAAACGCTTAACATTCTTCAACAGCTTCAGAACAATCCATGGATATAAAGTTTGTATATATTTGCAATCTTTTCATATTTTATGCTCTTTTTGTAAAAAAACAACAAAAAACAAAACATTCCGCATGATTGGAAAAACACAAAATATGCATCATTTCCAAAAACCAGTCGCAAAGTGGAATACTTTAGATGAGGTAATTACAGCCTTTAATAGGTCAATAATTCATATCTACACTGATTTTGATGCATTATTATTTTTAAACTATTTTTTCCCCAAAAAAACTCACATTAACCCTCCCTAGCTGAAAAGTGGTCAAAGTCAAAAAAGTGTTTTATATATATATATATATATATATATATATATATATATATATATATATATATATATTAGGGCTGCAACTAACGATTAATTTGATAATCGATTAATCTGTCGATTATTACTTCGATTGATCGATTAATAATCGGATAAAAGAGACAAACTACATTTCTATCCTTTCCAGTATTTTATTGAAAAAAAACAGCATACTGGCACCATACTTATTTTGATTATTGTTTCTCAGCTGTTTGTACATGTTGCAGTTTATAAATAAAGGTTTATTTAAAAAAAAAATAAAAAAAAAATAAAAACAAATTTATTTTATTTTTTTAAAGCCTCTGCGCATGCGCATAGCATAGATCTAACGAATCGATGACTAAATTAATCGGCAACTATTTTTATAATCGATTTTAATCGATTTAATCGATTAGTTGTTGCAGCCCTAATATATATATATATATATATATATATATATATATATATATATATATATATATATATATATATATATATATATATATATATATACATACATATATATATATATATATACATACATATATATATATATATATATATATATATATATATATATTTATTTGTTTAAACTTTCAACACTTTAAATTTTTCAACAACTTCCGACCAACCCATAGATATAAAGTTTTTATATATTTGTAATCTTGTTTTTTTTTACTTTATGCTCTTTTCGTAAAAAATAACCCCAATAAAACTTTTTTTTTTTGATTGGAAAAACACAAAATATGCATAATTTCCAAAAACAAGTTGCAAAGTGGAATACTTTAGATGAGGTAATTACAGTCTTTAATAGGTCAATAATTCATATCTACACTGATTTTGATGCATTATTATTTTTAAACTATTTTTTCCCCCCAAAAACTCACATTAACCCTCCCTAGCTGAAAAGTGGTATAAGTCAAAAAAGTGTTAAGATGTATATATATATATTTATTTAACTTTCAATGCTTTAAATTATTCAACAGCTTCAGAACAACCCATAGATATAAAGTTTTTATATATTTGTAAACATTTATTTTTTTAATGCTCTTTTTGTAAAAAAAAAAAAAAAAAAAAAAAAAAAAAGGGTTAGGGTTAGGGTAACCCTAACCCTTTTTTAAACATTTCTTATGATTGGAAAAACACAAAACATGCACAATTTCCAAAAACAAGTTGCAAAGTGGAATACTTTAGATGAGGTAAATACAGCCTTAATAGGTCAATAATTCATATCAATCAACACTGATTTTGATACATTATTATTTTTTAACTATTTCCCCCCCCCAAAAACTCACATTATCCCTCCCTAGCCGGAATGTGGTCTAAGTCAAAAGAGTGTTGAAAGATATATATATATATATATATATATATATATATATATATATATATATATATATATATATATATATATATATATATATATATATATATATATATATATATATTTTTTTTTTTTTTTAATTTAATTTAATTTTATTTTATTTTTTTTAATTTGTTTAAACTTTCAACACTTTAAATTCTTCAACAACTTCTGACCAACCCATAGATATAAAGTTTTTATATATTTGTAATCTTTTTTTTTTTACTTTATGCTCTTTTCGTAAAAAATAACCCCAATAAAACTTTTTTTTTTGATTGGAAAAACACAAAATATGCATAATTTCCAAAAACAAGTCGCAAAGTGGAATACTTTAGATGAGGTAATTACAGCCTTAATAGGTCAATAATTCATATCAACACTGATTTTGATGCATTATTATTTTTAAACTGTTTTTCCCCCCCAAAAACTCACATTATCCCTCCCTAGCTGAAAAGTGGTGTAAGTCAAAAAAGTTTTATAAGATATATATATATATATATATATATATATATATATATATATATATATATATATATATATATATATATATATATATATATATATATATATATATATATATATATATATATATATATATATATATATATATATATATATATATATATATATATATATATATATATATATATATATAAATATATATTTAAACTTTCAACGCTTTAAATTCTTCAACAGCTTCAGAACAATCCATAGATATAGTTTTTATATATTTGTATTTTTTTTTATGCTCTTTTTGTTAAAAAATAAATACATTTTGTTTAAACATTTCTAATGATTGGAAAAACACAAAATATGCATCATTTCCAAAAACGAGTCGCAAAGTGGAATACTTTAGATGAGGTAATTACAGCCTTTAATAGGTCAATAATTCATATCAACACTGATTTTGATGCATTATTATTTTTTGGACTGTGACAGCTTCCCCCCCCCAAAATCTCACATCATCCCTCCCGAGCCGAAAAATGGTCAAAGTCATAAAAGTGTTATAAGTAAGTCATATACTGTATGTATGTATGTATACATATATATTTGAAACTTTCAACGCTTCAAGTTTTTCATTAAAATGTTAAGTTTGTTAGCGGTGAGCTATTGTATCTTCCTACGGTGTGTAGTGAAGCATGTTTAGCTATCCCTCGTCCTGCAGTGATAATGCTACTTGTAAGAAACTTACTTTATTAAGTAATAAAGTGGTTTATTTATTTCCTTACTTATTGGGCTTTTACACCTATATACTTGCATAATATTCTATATATTGCTGTAGATGCCCCAAGTGTATCCCACAAGGTATGCTCAGGACTGGCATGCCAATTGACAAGAGACTGAAAGCACAATAGGAGTGTAATTGCACCACCTAGTGGCGATGTTGGTGAATTACAATTAGATTTCCTCTGCAGGACTCGAGAAAAAAAGCCTTGACTTTATAAAAACACATTAAAAGGAATTTTGTTGCAGTGAAATCAATTTGATTGATTTTTAACAAATTTAAAATATTTCATAGCTGTGTAAATTGGTATAAAAAGGGCATTTTTTGCCTCAAAACTACAAAAAAAGAGATACATTTAAAGAAAGAGGAACAAGTCAAATGGACTTTTAAATAATTTAAAAAGTAAATAAAAACTATATTGAAGGTAAAATAATGTAAGTAAAGGGTAAAAAAAGGTAACATTCATTTTAAAAAGAAGGTAAATAAAAGGTAAAGCAAGTTAAATAGAAGGTAAATCAACTTTAAATGAAGTTAAATAAATGGTAAAGGAAGGTAAAAAAGGTAAACATGTTATATAGAAAGTAAATAAAATGTATAGTGAAGGAAAAATAAGGTAAATTATTGTAAAAGAAGTAAACTAGAGTTATAAAAAAGCCATGACTTTATAAAAACATATTAAAATGGATTTTGTTGCAGTAAAATCAATTTGATTAATGATTTTTAACAAAGTTAAAATATTTCATAGCTGTGTAAATTGGTATAAGAAGGGCATTTTTTGCCTCAAAACTACAAAAAAAAGAGATACATTTAAAGAAAGAGGAACAAGTCAAATGGACTTTTAAATAATTTAAAAAGTAAATAAAAACTATATTGAAGGTAAAATAATGTGAGTAAAGGGTAAAAAAAGGTAGAACACGTTAAATATAATTTTAAAAAGAAGGTAAATAAAAGGTAAAGCAAGTTAAATAGAAGGTAAATCAACTTTAAATGAAGTTAAATAAATGGTAAAGGAAGGTAAACATGTTATATAAAGTTATAAAGTAGCAATGATTGTCACACACACACTAGGTGTGGTGAAATGTGTCCTCTGCATTTGACCCATCCTCTTGTTCACCCCCTGGGAGTTGAGGGGAGCAGTGAGCAGCAGCGTTGGCCGCGCCCAGGAATCATTTTTGGTGATTTAACCCCCAATTCCAACCCTTGATGCTGAGTGCCAAGCAGGGAGGTAATGGCTCCCATTTTTATAGTCTTTGCTATGACTCGGCCGGGGTTTGAACTCACAACCTACCCATCTCAGGGCGGACACTCTAACCACTAGGCCACTGAGTAGAAAGTAAATAAAATGTATATTGAAGGTAAATAACTCTAAAAGAAGTAAACTAGAGTTATAACAAAGCCATGACTTTATAAAAACACATTAAAAGGGATTTTGTTTCAAAACTACAAAAAAAAGAGATACATTTAAAGAAAGAAGAACAAGTCCAATGGACTTTCAGACCTGGAAGAGGCGCTTGCAGCTGCCGTGGAACTCCATGCTCAGTCCGATGCTGCTGGTCTTGCTGGAGCTGGAGAACTCGCTGAGCAGCGCCGTCAGGATGGAGCAGGCCAAGGTTTGCTGCGGACACAAAATGTAAAAAGTTTGATTAAATGAGTGACTCGAAAAGCAAACTAAGTTGATTGGTTGAAACGTAACAAGGATAGATGCTGCATTGTTCTTACAGTGGAGCAAAGACTGTAAAAGCCTGAAGAGGTGCTGCCACCTGCTGGACGCAGAGGAGTATTACCATGTTGGCTACAAGGCAGCAACCATTCGTCAATTATTCGATTAGATAAAGACTTTGATTTATATTCTGCTGCTTCAATGAAGCATTTCAATTCGGTCAGCATGAAACAAGGTAAAGAGGAGGTAAAAAGAGGTCAAATGGAAATAAAGGGTAACAGAAAGTAAAACAAGTTAAATAGAAAATCAAATATAGTAAAATAAGGTGAAATTTGTAAATAAACGGTGAATAGAAGGTAAAAAAGAGCGCTAAAAAGGTGGTATATTAAAGGTAAAACATGTTAAATAAGAAGTAAAAGAAGGCCAATAAACTGTAAATAAAGTTGAAGGTAAAAAAAAAAAAAAGGTTAAAGAATGTGAATAAAAGGTAAAACAAGGTAAATTAAATGTATATTGAAGGTAAAGCAATAAAGATGGAAAGCAAAAGAAGGTGAAACAAAGTAAATAGAAGAGTGCAACAACATATATAAACTATAAAACAAGTTACTGTAAATAGAAGGTAAATAAAAGGTAAAGTAAGGTAAATAAAAGAAAAAACAAGGTAATTAAAAGATAAAACAAGTTCAATATAATTTAAAAAGTAAATAAAAACTTTATTGAAGGTAAAATAATGTAAGTCAAAGGTAAAACAAGGTAAAACACGTTAAATATCATTTTAAAAAGAAGGCAAATAAAAGGTAAAGAAAGTTAAATAGAGGGTAAAAGAAGGTAAATCCACTTTAAATGAAGTTAAATGAATGGTAAAGGAAGGTAAACATGTCATATTTAGGGCTATATAAATAAACATTGATTGATTGATATAGAAAGTAAATAAAATGTATATTGAAGGTAAAATAAGGTAAATAATTGTAAAAGAAGTCAACTAGTTATAAAGAAGGTCAATAAAATGCATATAGAACAAGTTTCTGTAAATGTAATTTAAAAGAAGTGAAAGGTAAATAAAAGGTCAAACAAGTTCAATGGCCTTTAAAAAAAGGTAAATAGGTGTATAAAAGATGAAAGAAGGTGAATAAAAGGTAAAAGAAGTGAAGAAAAAAAAGGTAAAGCAAGTAGAAAAATAGAAGGTACATTTTTTTTAAACAAATTAATTAAAAGTAAAAAAAAAAGAAGTCAAATAAGGTAAATAGAAATTGATAGTTATGGTAAGCAGAAAAATATTTGAATTTTAAATATTTCCCCTAAAATACACATTGAGGCTGTAGAGTGTGTTTTATTAGATTCATTGAACAAACTAATCGATACGTCACTCGATTGATGGAACAAACTAATCGATAGGTCACTCGATTGATGGAACAAAGTAATCGATAGATCACTCGATTGATGGAACAAAGTAATCGATAGGTCACTCGATTGATGGAACAAACTAATCGATAGGTCACTCGATTGATGGAACAAACTAATCGATAGGTCACTCGATTGATGGAACAAAGTGATCGATAGGTCACTCGATTGATGGAACAAACTAATCGATAGGTCACTCGATTAATGGAACAAACTAATCGATAGGTCACTCGATTAATGGAACAAACTAATCGATAGGTCACTCGATTGATGGAACAAAGTAATCGATAGGTCACTCGATTGATGGAACAAAGTAATCGATAGGTCACTCGATTGATGGAACAAACTAATCGATAGGTCACTCGATTGATGGAACAAACTAATCGATAGGTCACTCGATTAATGGAACAAACTAATCGATAGGTCACTCGATTGATGGAACAAACTAATCGATAGGTCACTCGATTGATGGAACAAACTAATCGATAGGTCACTCGATTGATGGAACAAACTAATCGATAGGTCACTCGATTGATGGAACAAACTAATCGATAGGTCACTCGATTAATGGAACAAACTAATCGATAGGTCACTCGATTAATGGAACAAACTAATCGATAGGTCACTCGATTGATGGAACAAAGTAATCGATAGGTCACTCGATTGATGGAACAAAGTAATCGATAGGTCACTCGATTGATGGAACAAAGTAATCGATAGGTCACTCGATTGATGGAACAAACTAATCGATAGGTCACTCGATTAATGGAACAAACTAATCGATAGGTCACTCGATTAATGGAACAAACTAATCGATAGGTCACTCGATTGATGGAACAAAGTAATCGATAGGTCACTCGATTGATGGAACAAAGTAATCGATAGGTCACTCGATTGATGGAACAAACTAATCGATAGGTCACTCGATTGATGGAACAAACTAATCGATAGGTCACTCGATTAATGGAACAAACTAATCGATAGGTCACTCGATTGATGGAACAAAGTAATCGATAGGTCACTCGATTGATGGAACAAACTAATCGATAGGTCACTCGATTGATGGAACAAACTAATCGATAGGTCACTCGATTAATGGAACAAACTAATCGATAGGTCACTCGATTAATGGAACAAACTAATCGATAGGTCACTCGATTGATGGAACAAAGTAATCGATAGGTCACTCGATTGATGGAACAAAGTAATCGATAGGTCACTCGATTGATGGAACAAACTAATCGATAGGTCACTCGATTGATGGAACAAACTAATCGATAGGTCACTCGATTAATGGAACAAACTAATCGATAGGTCACTCGATTAATGGAACAAACTAATCGATAGGTCACTCGATTGATGGAACAAAGTAATCGATAGGTCACTCGATTGATGGAACAAACTAATCGATAGGTCACTCGATTGATGGAACAAACTAATCGATAGGTCACTCGATTGATGGAACAAACTAATCGATAGGTCACTCGATTAATGGAACAAACTAATCGATAGGTCACTCGATTAATGGAACAAACTAATCGATAGGTCACTCGATTGATGGAACAAAGTAATCGATAGGTCACTCGATTGATGGAACAAACTAATCGATAGGTCACTCGATTAATGGAACAAACTAATCGATAGGTCACTCGATTAATGGAACAAACTAATCGATAGATTACTCGATTGATGGAACAAACTAATCGATAGATTACTTAATTAATTGAACAAACTATTTAATAGGTCACTGGATGAATGGAACAAACTAATTGATAGGTCACTAGATGAATGGAACAAAGTAATCGATAGGTCACTGGATGAATGGAACAAAGTAATCGATAGGTCACTGGATGAATGGAACAAAGTAATCGATAGGTCACTGGATGAATGGAACAAAGTAATCGATAGGTCACTGGATGAATGGAACAAAGTAATCGATAGGTCACTGGATGAATGGAACAAAGTAATCGATAGGTCACTGGATGAATGGAAGAAAGTAATCGATAGGTCACTGGATGAATGGAACAAAGTAATCGATAGGTCACTGGATGAATGGAACAAAGTAATCCATAGGTCACTGGATGAATGGAACAAAGTAATCCATAGGTCACTGGATGAATGGAACAAAGTAATCCATAGGTCACTGGATGAATGGAACAAAGTAATCGATAGGTCACTGGATGAATGGAACAAAGTAATCGATAGGTCACTGGATGAATGGAACAAAGTAATCAATAGGTCACTGGATGAATGGAACAAAGTAATCGATAGGTCACTGGATGAATGGAACAAAGTAATCAATAGGTCACTGGATGAATGGAACAAAGTAATCCATAGGTCACTGGATGAATGGAACAAAGTAATCCATAGGTCACTGGATGAATGGAACAAAGTAATCCATAGGTCACTGGATGAATGGAACAAAGTAATCCATAGGTCACTGGATGAATGGCACAAAGTAATCGATAGGTCACTGGATGAATGGAACAAAGTAATCGATAGGTCACTGGATGAATGGAACAAAGTAATCGATAGGTCACTGGATGAATGGAACAAAGTAATCGATAGGTCACTGGATGAATGGAACAAAGTAATCGATAGGTCACTGGATCAATGGAACAAAGTAATCGATAGGTCACTGGTTGAATGGAACAAAGTAATCGATAGGCTAACACAGCGTCACTTCCTGCTTTAGGGCGGTACAAGGTAAGAAGGTCTTACCACAGCTGGGTTGCCGCTGCTGATGAGCTGTCCCACCTCCTGGAAGACACTCTTGCAGCTAATGGATTTGTCCAGAGATCCTCTCTTGACGATGACGGCCACTGCCAGCAACATCTGCTCACGGACGTACTTCTGCAGGCTGCACAAACACCACACATGCACGACATCGTCTGGTGTTCCCGACTTCCCAGCGGCCCTGAACGCAGCACCACGTACCTGGGTCTCTGCAGGACGTAGGTGAGGAGGAACGCTCGCAGGGACTCGATGCTGCTCTTCTCCAGCAGGATCCACTCGCGCACCACCGCCTCCATGATGGCGGTGGCCGCCTGGAACAGCACGTAGTCCACCTTGCTGGTCTCTGCAAAGGACAAGGCCGGTGGTCCCGCTGCTCCATCAAAGGTTCACAGGGAGCGTGGACTTACCCAAGATGTGTTTGCAAATGGCAAAGGGGGATTTGGACTTGCGGAAGGAGAGAAAGACGTGCTCCGCCTGCTGGCGCTGTTCCGTACTGACCATGGACGGCGGTGCCTGGAACACGAGGCAGAGAACCGTTCAACACCAGCACTCGAGTATGACAACTTAGTCACCCGGACTGTGTGCCACTTTGTTTTGGATGTTTTCATAGGGACCGTAGTCAGACCAATGTGGTCTGTCAATGACGCACCACGAGCTTAGCCACGCTCACCCTTTAGAGCACAGCTGCAGAGAATAGTTCTTCTCAGTTGTTGACATTTTCTTACACTTTATGATGCATTTCTTACATATTCTTGTTGTTCAGTGTTCAATGTGGTTTTACTATTTAGTTGACATTGTTTTCCATGCTTTCTTAGCTGAGGGCATTATAATCAGAGAGGAAGTTTACATTTCAAATATTTTATTTTATATTTCTATCTAAAATATCAATAATTATGGATTGCAACTAGGGATGTCCGATAATGGCTTTTTGCCGATATCTGATATGCCGACATTGTCCAACTCTTTAATTACCGATACCGATATCAACCGATATATACAGTCGTGGAATTAACACATTATTATGCCTAATTTGGACAACCAGGTATGGTGAAGATAAAGTACTTTTTAAAAAAAATGAATCAAATAAAATAAGATAAATAAATTAAAAACATTTTCTTGAATAAAAAAGAAAGTAAAACAATATAAAAACAGTTACATAGAAACTGGTAATTAATGAAAATTTGTAAAATGAACTGTTAAAGGTTAGTACTATTAGTGGAGCAGCAGCACGCACAATCATGTGTGCTTACGGACTGTATCCCTTGCAGACTGTATTGATATATATTGATATATAATGTAGGAAGCAGAATATTAATAACAGAAAGAAACAACCCTTTTGTGTGAATGAGTGTAAATGGGGGAGGGAGGTTTTTTGGGTTGGTGCACTAATTGTAAGTGTATCTTGTGTTTTTTATGTGGATTTAATAAAAAAAATAAAATAAAAAAAACAGATACTGATAATAAAAAAAACGATACCGATAATTTCCGATATTACATTTTAACGCATTTATCGGCCGATAATATCGGCAGACCGATATTATCGGACATCTCTAATTCCAACCGATGTAAAACACTATTTGTGATACAGTTTTTAGCCATATTGCCCAGCCCTACATCCATGTGCTGATAGCGCGGACATTATTATTATTTATTATATTATATTATTATTATTTATTATAATATTTTCTCTGTTGCGGGTCCCAAACTCTGGAACAATCTCCCTCTCCATGTGAGACAGGCTCCTTCTTTGGCTACTTTTAAAACCCATTTTTATTCACTGGCTTTTAACCCAGCATGAGACTTTAAACTTGAACTTTTTAACTGTTTTTAACTTTTTAACTGCTTTTTATCCAACAAATTGTTCTTAGGGTAATTTGTATTTGCTTTTTCAATGTGTATTTTACTTCTGTTTTAAATGTTATTTTTTAGTCTGTCCTATGCCTGTATTTATTTGTGGTGTACAGCCCTATGTGCTTCTTTTTAAAGGCCTTCATAAATAAACTTGCTGTGGTATTTTTTTGAAATGACCATAAGCTTTGTCGTTAGCATTCTGTGTTGTTAGCATTGTGGAGCCGATGAAGTGCATCAACAGAGTTGACCTCCACTTAACGTTGCTCCTGGCAGCCAATAGCAGCCTTCTTAGCATTACTGTAAATTTCAGACTATAAGCTGTTACTTTTATCCCTACGCTTTGAACCCTGCGGCTTGTAAAACGCTGCAGCTAATTCATGGATTTTTCCTGGCTGACCACCATAAGGAAGTAAGTACATTTTATTTATAAAGCGCTTTTCACAGATGAAATCACAAAGCTCCATACTAAACATAGGTAAGATAAAACTATTCAATTCAAAACAACATCATAAAAAGGATACAAAGTTGATTAAAATGATCGTTAAAAGGTGCGTTAACTAAAAGCTTTGCTAAAAAGAGAAGTTTTCAAATGTTTCTTAAAAGTTTCAACACAGTCAAGATCACGAAGGGAAAGCACATTAGAAGGAGTAGAAGGAGTAAAAGATGGAGGAGTAGAAGATGGAGGAGTAAAAGATGGAGGAGTAGAAGATGGAGGAGTAAAAGATGGAGGAGTAGAAGATGGAGGAGTAAAAGATGGAGGAGTAGAAGATGGAGGAGTAATAGATGGAGGAGTAGAGGAGTAAAAGATGGAGGAGTAGAAGGAGTAGAAGATGGAGGAGTAAAAGATGGAGGAGTAAAAGATGGAGGAGTAAAAGATGGAGGAGTAGAAGATGGAGGAGTAAAAGATGGAGGAGTAGAAGATGGAGGAGTAAAAGATGGAGGAGTAGAATATAGAGGAGTAAAAGATGGAGGAGTAGAAGATGGAAGAGTAAAATATGTAGGAGTAGAAGATGGAGGAGTAAAAGATGGAGGAGTAGAAGTGGGAGGAGTAAAAGGAGTAAAAGATGGAGGAGTAAAATATGGAGGAGTAGAAGATGAAGGAGTAAAAGATGGAGGAGTAAAAGATGGAGGAGTAGAAGATGAAGGAGTAAAAGATGGAGGAGTAGAAGATGGACGAGTAAAAGATGGAGGAGTCAAAGGAGTAAAAGATGGAGGAGTAGAAGATAGAGGAGTAAAAGATGGAGGAGTAGAAGGAGTAAAAGATGGAGGAGTAGAAGATGAAGGAGTAAAAGATGGAGGAGTAGAAGGAATAAAAGATGGAGGAGTAGAAGATGGAGCAGTAAAAGATGGAGTCAAAGGAGTAAAAGATGGAGGAGTAGAAGGAGTAAAAGATGGAGGAGTAAAAGATGGAGGAGTAGAAGATGAAAGAGTAAAAGATGGAGGAGTAAAATGAGTAAAAGATGGAGGAGTAGAAGATGGAGGAGTAAAAGATGGAGGAGTAGAAGATGGAGGGGTAAAAGATGGAGGAGTAAAAGATGGAAGAGTAGAAGATGGAGGAGTAAAAGATGGAGGAGTAAAAGATGGAGGAGTAGAAGATGGAGGAGTAAAAGATGGAGGAGTAAAAGATGGAGGAGTAAAAGATGGAGGAGTAGAAGATGGAGGAGTAGAAGATGGAGGAAGTTGTGCACCACGCATCGTTCACTTTTTAGCAGCGCTAACATAAGAAAACACCAACACAGTCGAGACTGGTGGAAGTAGTAATGACCAGTGGTGGAAGTAGTAATGACCAGTGGTGGAAGTAGTAATGACCAGTGGTGGAAGTAGTAATGACCAGTGGTGGAAGTAGTAATGACCAGTGGTGGAAGTAGTAATGACCACTGGTGGAAGTAGTAATGACTACTGGTGGAAGTAGTAATGACCACTGGTGGGACTAGTAATGACCACTGGTAGAAGTAGTAATGACTACCGGTGGAACTAGTAATGACCACTTGTGGAAGTAGTAATGACCACTGGTGGAACTAGTAAGGACCACTGGTGGAAGTAGTAATGACCACTGGTGGAACTAGTAATGACCACTGGTAGAAGTAGTAATGACCACTGGTGGAACTAGTAATGACCACTGGTAGAAGTAGTAATGACCACTGGTGGAACTAGTAATGACCACTGGTAGAAGTAGTAATGACCACTGGTGGAACTAGTAATGACCACTGGAAGAAGTAGTAATGACCACTGGTGGAACTAGTAAGGACCACTGGTGGAACTAGTAATGACCACTGGTAGAAGTAGTAATGACCACTGGTGGAACTAGTAAAGACAAATGGTGGAACTAGTAAAGACAAATGGTAGAAATAGTAAACACAAAAGGGTAGGACTAGTAATGACAAATGGTAGAAGTAGTAAAGAGAAATTGTAGAACTAGTAAAGACATAAGGGTAGGACTAGTAAAGCTCACTGGTATAACTAGTAAATACAGAAGGGTATAACTAGTAAAGACAAATGGTAGGACTAGTAAAGACAGAAGGGTAGAACTACTAAAGACAAATGGTAGGACTAGTAAAGACAGAAGGGTAGAACTAGTAAAGACAAATGTTAGGACTAGTAAAGACAGAAGGGTAGAACTAGTAAAGCTCGCTGGTAGAACTAGTAAATACAGAAGGGTAGAACTAGTAAAGACAGAATGGTATAACTAGTAAAGCTTGCTGGTAGGACTAGTAAATACAGAAGGGTAGAACTAGTAAAGCTCGCTGGTAGAACTAGTAAAGAGAAATGGAAGGACTAGTAAATACAGAAGGGTAGAACTAGTAAAGCCCGCTGGTAAGACTAGTAAAGAGAAATAGTAGAACTAGTAAAGAGAAATGGTAGGACTAGTAAATACAGAAGGGTAGAACTAGTAAAGACATAAGGGTAGAAGTAATAATAGTATAAGTAGTACGAGTATAAGTAGTACTGGTATAAGTAGTAATAGTATAAAGTCTGACCATGAGAACTTTAGCAGCGCTCTCCAGCTGTGTGATCACTTCTGCTGCACCGAGCGCCGCCATCTTGGTCCCTCCACTATGACGTCACGCGCACTGCATTGTGGGTAGCAGGGCGCCACTTCTCACACGTCACTTCGTTACGTAATAATGTTCACAGATCATCAAATACTTCTTTTTATTTCACTTCAGCTCTCTATTTGCTTATTTCAGTTCATTTTACTCTTTTTTTGTGTTCGTCTGTAAATATTAGCTGCTCTCGTGACACGTTTTCATGACCATTTTATTAGTAATGTCTGCTTTTATTTCTTATCATTTTAATGTTGTTATCGTGTTTCATTATACGCATTTCAAGGATTTATAATTCATGTTCATATTCAATCAGTTGTGTCCAAAGAGTAGCTATTTGTGAAAATGTAAATTTAATTAAAAAAAAAAAGACAACCAGCAAAAGTTGACCAAATATGTTTTACTTTCAACTATTTTTTTATCACCTTTTTGTTTTTGTTTTTATAGCAAAAACACAAAGTATGCAATTTCCCCCACCCCAAAAAAACACATTTATAGTGGAATATTTGATGTGAAGTAATTGGAGCCTTAAATATGTCAATAATTCATCAAATCGATTTTCATTCATTATACATTCTTCAACGACACTAAAATTCTCAAGGGACCCAAAAGGGTCCCACTAATAAAGTTGTTGAAAATAAGTCATACATTATTACTTATTTTTACATTGATCACTTAAATCTCTAGATCAATCTCAGATCAATCCGTCAATTATAAGTTTTTATTTTTTTTAAAGTTTTTTTCTTCACGCCTTTTTTGTCAAAATATGCAATCTTTTCTCAAACAATATTTCAAAGTGGAATATTTGATGTGAAGTAATTAGAGGTCAATTTTTCATAGCAAAATAATATTTTTTGTTTACTTCTAACTCTTAAATCTCTAAATCAATACGTCGATCATATATATACTTTTAAAAAATATTTTCGAGTGTTTGTTTTAAACCCTTTTTTAATAGTCAACATTGTGACGTTTTCTCGTCACATTTCACTTGTTTGTTCTTCTATTCTACTTGTTTCTGTTTTTGTAATAGTACTTTTAAAATGTAAAAAAAAATTACCCTTTTTTATGCTTTTAGAGTTTTTTTTTTTTTTTTTTTTTAAATTAAAACTACTATTACAATATTATGTATTTTATATACCTTTTTTGTCATGGAAAACACACAAAATATGCAATATTTCCCCCAAATATTTCCAAGTGGAATATTTGATGTGATGTAATTGGAGCCTTGAGTAGGTCAATAATTCATAACATTGATTTTGATTCATTATCAATTTTTGTCATGACAGTTTTAAATTGGAAAAAATCCCACTAAAATTCTCTGGGACCCAAAAGGGTCCCACTCATAAAAGTGTTTAAAATAAGTCATATATTAATATTTTTTGTTTACTTTTACCTCTTGAATCTCTAAATCAATACGTCGATCAAATATATACTTTTAAAAAATATTTTCGAGTGTTTGTTTTAAACCCTTTTTTAATAGTCAACATTGTGACTTTTTCTCATTACATTTCACCTGTTTGCTCTTTTATTCTACTTTTTTCTGTTTTTTGTAATAGTACTTTTAAAATGTAGAATAAAAATACCCTTTTTTATGCTTTTAGAGGTTGTTGGTTTGAAAAAAAAAATTAAAACTACTATTACAATATTATGTATTTTTTATGCCTTTTTTGTCATGGAAAACACACAAAATATGCAATATTTCCCCCAAAATATTTCCAAGTGGAATATTTGATGTGATGTAATTGGAGCCTTGAATAGGTCAATAATTCATACCATTGATTTTGATTCATTATCAATTTTTGTCATGACAGTTTTTGATTAGAAAAAATCCCACTAAAATTCTCTGGGACCCAAAAGGGTCCCACTCATAAAAGTGTTTAAAATAAGTCATATCTTAATATTTTTTGTTTACTTTTACCTCTTGAATTTCTAAATCAATACGTCGATCAAATATATACTTTTTAAAAATATTTTCGAGTGTTACCCTTTTTTAATAGTCAACATTGTGACTTTTTCTCGTTACATTTCACCTGTTTGCTCTTTTATTCTACTTTTTTCTGATAGTACTTTTAAAATGTCAAAACAATTTACACTTTTTTATGCTTTTAGAGTTTTTTTTTTTTTTTTTTTAAATTAAAACTACTATTACAATTTTATGTATTTTTGTTTGATGCCTTTTTTGTCATGGAAAATATATTTCCAAGTGGAATATTTGATGTGATGTAATTGGAGCCTTGAGTAGGTCAATAATTCATAACATTGATTTTGATTCATTATCAATTTTTGTCATGACAGTTTTAAATTGGAAAAAATCCCACTAAAATTCTCTAGGACCCAAAAGGGTCCCACTCATAAAAGTGTTTAAAATAAGTCATATATTAATATTTTTTGTTTACTTTTACCTCTTGAATCTCTAAATCAATACGTCGATCAAATATATACTTTTAAAAAATATTTTCGAGTTTTTGTTTTAAACCCTTTTTTAATAGTCAACATTGTGACTTTTTTTCGTCACATTTCACTTGTTTGTTCTTTTATTCTACTTGTTTCTGTTTTTTGTAATAGTACTTTTAAAATGTAGAATAAAAATACCCTTTTTTATGCTTTTAGAGGTTGTTGGTTTTAAAAAAAAATTAAAACTACTATTACAATATTATGTATTTTTTATGCCTTTTTTGTCATGGAAAACACACAAAATATGCAATATTTTCCCCAAATATTTCCAAGTGGAATATTTGATGTGATGTAATTGGAGCCTTGAGTAGGTCAATAATTCATAACATTGATTTTGATTCATTATCAATTTTTGTCATGACAGTTTTAAATTGGAAAAAATCCCACTAAAATTCTCTAGGACCCAAAAGGGTCCCACTCATAAAAGTGTTTAAAATAAGTCATATATTAATATTTTTTGTTTACTTTTAACTCTTCAATCTCTAAATCAATACGTCGATCATATATATACTTTTAAAAAATATTTTCGAGTGTTTGTTTTAAACCCTTTTTTAATAGTCAACATTGTGACGTTTTCTCGTTACATTTCACCTGTTTGCTCTTTTATTCTACTTTTTTCTGATAGTACTTTTAAAATGTCAAAACAATTTACACTTTTTTATGCTTTTAGAGGTTGTTGTTGTTTTTTTAAAATTAAAACTACTTTTACAATTTTATGTATTTTTGTTTGAGGCCTTTTTTGTCATGGAAAACACACAAAATATGCAATATTTCCCCCAAAATATTTGATGTGATGTAATTGGTGCCTTGAGTAGGTCAATAATTCATAACATTGATTTTAATTCATTATCAATTTTTGTCATGACAGTTTTAAATGAGAAAAAATCCCACTAAAATTCTCTGGGACCCAAAAGGGTCCCAATCATAAAAGTGTTTAAAATAAGTCATATATTAATATTTTTTGTTTACTTTTACCTCTTGAATCTCTAAATCAATACGTCGATCAAATATATACTTTTAAAAAATATTTTCGAGTGTTTGTTTTAAACCCTTTTTTAATAGTCAACATTGTGACGTTTTCTCATTACATTTCACCTGTTTGTTCTTTTATTCTACTTTTTTCTGATAGTACTTTTAAAATGTCAAAACAATTTACACTTTTTTATGCTTTTAGAGGTTGTTGTTTTGTTTTGTTTTTAAATTAAAACTACTATTACAATTTTATGTATTTTTGTTTGATGCATTTTTTGTCATGGAAAACACACAAAATATGCAATATTTCCCCCAAAATATTTCCAAGTGGAATATTTGATGTGATGTAATTGGAGCCTTGAGTAGGTCAATAATTTAAACATTGATTTTGATTCATTATCAATTTTTGTCATGACAGTTTTAAATGAGAAAAAATCCCACTAAAATTCTCTGGGACCCAAAAGGGTCCCACTCATAAAAGTGTTTAAAATAAGTCATATATTAATATTTTTTGTTTACTTTTACCTCTTGAATCTCTAAATCAATACGTCGATCAAATATATACTTTTAAAAAATATTTTCGAGTGTTTGTTTTAAACCCTTTTTTAATAGTCAACATTGTGACTTTTTCTCATTACATTTCACCTGTTTGCTCTTTTATTCTACTTTTTTCTGATAGTACTTTTAAAATGTCAAAACAATTTACACTTTTTTATGCTTTTAGAGTTTTTTTTTAAAAATGTTTTTAAATTAAAACTACTATTACAATTTAATGTATTTTTGTTTGATGCCTTTTTTGTCATGGAAAACACAAAATATGCAATATTTCCCCCAAAATATATTTCAAAGTGGAATATTTGATGTGACGTAATTGGAGCCTTGAGTAGGTCAATAATTCATAACATTGATTTTGATTCATTATACATTTTTGAACAATTACAGTTTTTAATTAGAAAAAATCCCACTAAAATTCTCTAGGACCCAAAAGGGTCCCACTCATAAAAGTGTTTAAAATAAGTCATATCTTAATATTTTTTGTTTACTTTTAACTCTTGACTCTCTAAATCAATACGTCGATCATATATATACTTTTTTAAAAATGTTTTTGAGTGTTTGTTTTAAACCCTTTTTTAATAGTCAACATTGCGACTTTTTCTTGTTACATTTCACCTGTTTGCTCTTTTATTCTACTTTTTTTCTGTTTTTTTTAATAGTACTTTTAAAATGTCAAAAAATTTACAGTTTTTTATGCTTTTATATATATTTTTTTAAAAATTAAAACTACAATTATAATATTAGGTATTTTTGAGGAAAACATTTAATTCATGTAAAAAGAAGACTATAAACACTGCGGTTCCTTATAACATATTCTATGTATATTACTGTATATTATAGGATGACACAAAAACGTGTTGTCAATTATTTTCATTATGCAATACTTTCCATTTTTTGTTTCTTTAGAAAAATATTATTGATTGACATGAAAAAAAAACCCTTTAACCTGTGCATGTAATAAAGGTCCACAAACTGAAGCAGTTGGTAAATTTAATTTATACAAACAATTTACACACACAGACAGTGACAAATGTCTCAGTTGATACACAAGTGTAAAAAAAGAGATTGCCATTATCCTTTTGAGAATAATAATAATAATAATAATAATAATAATAATGGTATAATACTGCGTAGACATTTGGACATTAGCACGGTGGGGACTTACAAGGTGGCTGGGAGGGAAGATACAAAAAAATATGTATATCTGTATAAATATAAATTCAAGATATTATACATGATGGAGCGCCAACAGCACACATTCAAAAAACATGAAGGGGATACAAAAACAAAGCTTTAAGAAATCAGATGCAAGTCAGTCAACGATTGTCAGTCATCACTTTATAACCCTCAGATACAAAACTCTCATTCTACGCTTATAAAGCTTTTCCCCCCCGTCTACCCTCTGTGTTTTTATTTGAGCGTACAAGACACCAAAGGGTAAATACGTTGCCGTGTAAGTCAGTCAGGAAGGATTGTGCGGCTTTAGAAGACGAGGCACACTTGCAGTCAATAAAAGTGTCCAATTATAGACACAACATCATCCTGACAGTCATACTTCAGGGATTAGTCGGCAAACACCGACCCAAAGTTCTGTTGCAGCGTTTGGTAGCGGCGGATTGTCAACAAGCAGGATTTGTCAACTAACTCCTAACGAAGCTGTTTGCCACAAAGAAAGGACTATTAGGGCCACACTATCAACAAATAGCTAAGATGCCAGAGAAAAAGTTGATGCAGAAAAAAATATTTGAAATTTGAATTGTGAAGATAAAGTAGTAACATTACGATAACAATGTTACGTCACAAGAATAATGTTGCGATTTTGCGGAAAAAAAGTACTGTGTTTGGAGGATGATGTAATACTGCACATATAGTACGGAGTACTACATTGAAGAAATATGTCGGAATATGGTAAAAATAAAGTCGTAAAGCTACCAGAAGAAAACCTTCGTGTTCCGAGATCACAGTCGTAAAGTTTAAGTGGATGAAATCGTGATTTTAGGAGAAAAATGTTAGGTCATAAGAATAATGTCGTAATATTGCACGGAAAGTAGTAATATTCCGACAAAACTACTTTTATTGTTACGATAATAAAGCTGTAAATAATCAGGATTTTTTTACATTTTAAAAATTTTAATAATGCGTCAATAAAGTGGAAATTGATTAGAAAAAGTTAGTAAAATTGCTTGCTAGCAGCAGATTGTCAACAAGCAGGATTTGTCAACTAACTCCTAACGAAGCTGTTTGCCACAAAGAAAGGACTATTAGGGCCACACTATCAACAAATAGCTAAGTTGCCGGAGAAAAAGTTGATATGTTGCGGGAAAAAAAATATTTGAAATTTGAATTGTGAGGATAAAGTAGTAACATTACCATAAAAATGTTACGTCACAAGAATAATGTTGCGATTTTGCGGAAAAAAAGTATTGCGTTTGGAGGATGATGTAATACTGCACATATAGTACGGAGTACTACATTGAAGAAATATGTCGGAATATGGTAAAAATAAAGTCGTAAAGCTACCAGAAGAAAACCTTCGTGTTCCAAGATCACAGTCGTAAAGTTTAAGTGGATGAAATCGTGATTTTAGGAGAAAAATGTTAGGTCATAAGAATAATGTCGTAATATTGCATGGAAAGTAGTAATATTCAGACAAACGTACTTTTATTGTTACGACAATAAAGCTGTAAATAATCAGGATTTTTTTTACATTTTAAAAAGTTTTAATAATGCGTCAATAAAGTGGAAATTGATTAGAAAAAGTTAGTAAAATTGCTTGCTAGCAGCAGATTGTCAACTAGCAGGATTTGTCAACTAACTCCTAACGAAGCTGTTTGCCACAAAGAAAGGACTATTAGGGCCACACTATCAACAAATAGCTAAGTTGCCGGAGAAAAAGTTGATATGTTGCGGGAAAAAAAATATTTGAAATTTGAATTGTGAGGATAAAGTAGTAACATTACCATACAAATGTTACGTCACAAGAATAATGTTGCGATTTTGCGGAAAAAAAAGTATTGCGTTTGGAGGATGATGTAATACTGCACATGTAGTACGGAGTACTACATTGAAGAAATATGTCGGAATATGGCAAAAATAAAGTCGTAAAGCTACCAGAAGAAAACCTTCGTGTTCCAAGATCACAGTCGTAAAGTTTAAGTGGATGAAATCGTGATTTTAGGAGAAAAATGTTAGGTCATAAGAATAATGTCGTAATATTGCACGGAAAGTAGTAATATTCCGACAAAACTACTTTTATTGTTACCACAAAGAAAGGACTATTAGGGCCACACTAACAACAAATAGCTAAGTTGCCGGAGAAAAAGTTGATATGTTGCAGAAAAAAATATTTGAAATTTGAATTGTGAGGATAAAGTAGTAACATTACGATAAAAATGTTACGTTACAAGAATAATGTTGCGATTTTGCATAGAAAGTGGTAATATTACGACAAAACAACTTTTAGTGTTACGACAATAAAGTTGTAAATAATAAAAAAATTTGTCGGACCTTTTAAGAAAAAATTGATAAGAAAAAAGTTATGAAGAAATATGTCGGAATATGGCAAAAAATAAATGTCGTATAGTTACCAAATCAAACTCTTAATGTCACAAGTTCACAGTCACAAAGTTAAGTGAAGAAAGTTGTGATATTACCAGAAAAATGTTGGTGCCTTACCAAAATAAAGTCATAATACTGTACGGAAAGTGGTAATATTACAACTTTTACGGTTTCAATAGTCGTAACTTGTGAGAAAAGCAAATGCTAAAGTTTCAAGATGGAAGTTTAAGACTGCATGAATAAAGTCGGACTTTAGGGAGTTAGTTACAAGCATCACGTCGGAATATGGCAGGAAAAAGTCGTAAAGTTACCAGATCAAACTCTTCGTGTAACGAGGTCACCGTGGGGAAAAATGTGGTTCCGTTCCAAAAATAAAGTCATAATATTTCACAAAAAGTGGTAACATTACGACAAAAAAAGTGACAAGAAAGTTGCAAAATACACGAAAAAATACTGAAGTTTCAAGATGGAAGTTTTAATACTGCATGAGTAAAAACACGTGAGGTAAATGACAAGAATTACGTCGGAACATGGCAAGAAAAAGTCGCAAATTTACACGGTTAAAGTCGTAAAGTTGCAGGGAAACGTTAAAGCAATGAAGTTGTCGTAGTACGAGAAAGAAAGTCCAAATGTTTCGTTAAGTTACAAAAATAGTCGTAGTACTCCACCTAAAGTCGTAATATTACGACAAAAGACTTTTACCGTTACGATAAAGTCGGAACGAAGGAAAAAAGTCCAAATGTTTGGTGAACAAAGTCGTAACCTTGGGAAAAAGTGATGATAATAGAGTTTTAATATTAGAAAAAGTAACAATGTCGATTTTTTACGTATCGTTTCAACTTAATTTCGGAACTTTACGACTAAAATGTTGTCTTTTCAGTGCGGCCCCAATATTCTCTCCTTGATGTCATAGCGTCACAGAGCTAGCGTAAGCCACGTAATCCTCTCGCTAACTTTGACGAGCACCACCTGAATAAAGTTGCGATATTACCAGAAAATGTTACGTTACAAAAATAGTCGTAATACTGCGCAGATACGATGAAGTCGGCCGAGTAAAGAAAATGCTAAAGTTTCAAGATTGAAGCTTAAATACCGCGTCAATAAAGTCTAACTTTAAAACTGAATTAAATAACAAGAATTATGTCGGAATATGGCAAGAAAAAGTCGTAACTTTACACGATTAAAGTCGTAAAGTTGCAGGGAAAATGTTAAAGCAATGAAGTTGTCGTAGTACGAGAAAGAAAGTCCGAATGTTTCGTTAAGTTACAAAAATAGTCGTAATATTACGACAAAAGACTTTTACCGTTACGATAAAGTCGGAACAAAGGAAAGAAGTCCAAATGTTTGGTGAACAAAGTCGTAACCTTGAGAAAAAGTGATGAGAATAATTTTAATATTAGAAAAAGTAACAATGTCGATTGTTTACGTATCGTTTCAACTTAATTTCGGGACTTTACGACTAAAATGTTGTCTTTTCAGTGCGGCCCCAATATTCTCTCCTTGATGTCATAGCGTCACAGAGCTAGCGTAAGCCACGTAATCCTCTCGCTAACTTTGACGAGCACCACCTGAATAAAGTTGCGATATTACCAGAAGATGTTACGTTACAAAAATAGTCGTAATACTGCGCAGATACGATGAAGTCGGCCGAGTAAAGAAAATGCTAAAGTTTCAAGATTGAAGCTTAAATACCGCGTCAATAAAGTCTAACTTTAAAACTGAATTAAATAACAAGAATTATGTCGGAATATGGCAAGAAAAAGTCGTAACTTTACACGATTAAAGTCGTAAAGTTGCAGGGAAAATGTTAAAGCAATGAAGTTGTCGTAGTACGAGAAAGAAAGTCCGAATGTTTCGTTAAGTTACAAAAATAGTCGTAATATTACGACAAAAGACTTTTACCGTTACGATAAAGTCGGAACAAAGGAAAGAAGTCCAAATGTTTGGTGAACAAAGTCGTAACCTTGAGAAAAAGTGATGAGAATAATTTTAATATTAGAAAAAGTAACAATGTCGATTGTTTACGTATCGTTTCAACTTAATTTCGGGACTTTACGACTAAAATGTTGTCTTTTCAGTGCGGCCCCAATATTCCCTCCATGATGTCATAGCGTCACGGAGCTAGCGTAAACCACGTAATCCTCTCGCTAACTTTGACGAGCACCACCTGAATAAAGTTGGGATATTACCAGAAAATGTTACGTTACAAAAATAGTCGTAATACTGCGCAGATACGATGAAGTCGGAACTTATGAGTAAAGAAAATGCTAAAGTTTCAAGATGGAAGTTTTAATACCGCGTGAATAAAATCTGAATTTAAAACTGAATTACATGACAAGAATTACGTCGGAACATGGCAAGAAAAAGTCGTAAATTTACACGGAAAGTCGTAAAGTTGCAGGGAAAATGTTAAAGCAATGAAGTTGTCGTAGTACGAGAAAGAAAGTCCAAATGTTTCGTTAAGTTACAAAAATAGTCGTAATACTCAGCGTAAAGTCGTAATATTACGACAAAAGACTTTTACCGTTACGATAGAGTCGGAACGAAGGAAAAAAGTCCAAATGTTTGGTGAACAAAGTCGTAACCTTGGGAAAAAGTGATGATAATAGAGTTTTAATATTAGAAAAAGTAACAATGTTGATTGTTTACGTATCGTTTCAACTTTATTTCGGAACTTTACGACTAAAATGTTGTCTTTTCAGTGCGGCCCCAATATTCTCTCCATGATGTCATAGCGTCACAGAGCTAGCGTAAGTCAAACACTGACCCCTGGTGTTCTGGCAGAGAAGTGCAGGTCACACGCTGAAAAGCCTAAGTAAGTCTGGGAGTGTTTACACGCCACACAGAAGGTGTGGGAGTGTTTACCTAAACACAGAAGGTGTGGGAGTGTTTACACGCCACACAAAAGGTGTGGGAGTGTTTACACGCCACACAAAAGGTGTGGGAGTGTTTACCAACACACGGAAGGTGTGGGAGTGTTTACACGCCACACAGAAGGTGTGTGAGTGTTAACACGCCACACAGAAGGTGTGGGAGTGTTTACACGCCACACAAAAGGTGTGGGAGTGTTTACACGCCACACAAAAGGTGTGGGAGTGTTTACACGCCACACAGAAGGTGTGTGAGTGTTTACACGCCACACAAAAGGTGTGGGAGTGTTTACACGCCACACAGAAGGTGTGGGAGTGTTTACACGCCACACAGAAGGTGTGGGAGTGTTTACACGCCACACAAAAGGTGTGGGAGTGTTTACACGCCACACAGAAGGTGTGGGAGTGTTTACCAACACACAAAAGGTGTGGGAGTGTTTACACGCCACACAGAAGGTGTGGGAGTGTTTACACGCCACACAGAAGGTGTGGGAGTGTTTACACGCCACACAAAAGGTGTGGGAGTGTTTACACGCCACACAGAAGGTGTGGGAGTGTTTACACGCCACACAGAAGGTGTGGGAGTGTTTACACGCCACACAAAAGGTGTGGGAGTGTTTACACGCCACACAGAAGGTGTGGGAGTGTTTACCAACACACAAAAGGTGTGGGAGTGTTTACACGCCACACAAAAGGTGTGGGAGTGTTTACACGCCACACAGAAGGTGTGGGAGTGTTTACACGCCACACAAAAGGTGTGGGAGTGTTTACACGCCACACAGAAGGTGTGGGAGTGTTTACCAACACACAGAAGGTGTGTGAGTGTTTACACGCCACACAAAAGGTGTGGGAGTGTTTACCAACACACAAAAGGTGTGTGAGTGTTTACCAACACACAAAAGGTGTGTGAGTGTTTACCAACACACAGAAGGTGTGGGAGTGTTTACCAACACACAAAAGGTGTGGGAGTGTTTACCAACACACAAAAGGTGTGGGAGTGTTTACCAACACACAAAAGGTGTGTGAGTGTTTACCAACACACAGAAGGTGTGGGAGTGTTTACCAACACACAAAAGGTGTGGGAGTGTTTACCAACACACAAAAGGTGTGGGAGTGTTTACCAACACACAAAAGGTGTGGGAGTGTTTACCAACACACAAAAGGTGTGGGAGTGTTTACCAACACACAAAAGGTGTGGGAGTGTTTACCATCACACAGAAGGTGTGTGAGTGTTTACCAACACACAAAAGGTGTGGGAGTGTTTACCATCACACAAAAGGTGTGGGAGTGTTTACCAACACACAAAAGGTGTGGGAGTGTTTACCAACACACAAAAGGTGTGTGAGTGTTTACCAACACACAAAAGGTGTGTGAGTGTTTACACGCCACAAGACTGCAGTGAAGTTTGGCAGATTTGATCCTCGCAGCAAACTTCAAACGTAATTTTCAGATAAATAAAAAGCAAAACAAAAACAAAAAGCAAAGCGTTTCATTCTTCTTCTAAACGACATTCCTCGCCTCGCTCGGTAGTCCAAATCCTCAGAGGAGAACCTTGGCGTCCTGCGTTCAGGACCGGCCCGGATGCAGGACTGGAAGGCTCGTCGTCAGCCCTTGACGTTCCACGTACATCATCATCATCATCATCATCATCATCATCATCATGTCCATCAAAAGCAGCATAATAGAAATACATCAAATAGAATATAAAGCGTTCCAAGGCTTTGAAAGGGTTTTTAGTTTTTGTATTGCACTTAAGTCACGCCAGCTTTCTCATCCGCACACCTCGGGCTAAAAACCGAACGAAGGACTACTTTGAATCGCCAGGTCTTCCTCCCCCCCCTCCCCTCCCCCCCGCCCGCCCGAACCAGGAGAGGAGCGCAGATCCGTGGCATTCAGTCCGCTGGCGACTTGTCCTGGACCACGCAGGTCCACAACGCGTGTCGCAAGATCCCAGGAACATTCCGAGCTGGGAACTTTCCACGGATTTGTACTTTGGCGAGAACGGGTTGGGAGTCGTGTCCACTGCACCGCTACGTCACCATTAGCATAACATAGCATATGTGAAGGTTGGACTCCTACCTTGTTTACTTCCGGTGATGACCTCAAAGTTTTGTCACCCATCAGAAATATCCAGCAGCTTACACGCGGCAAACATGGATAAATGTGTTGCATTTCTCCCAACCGTAATTGTAAATGATGTACGGTGCTCGGACATTTTTTATAGTATCCGCAAAGTTCAGTGGCCACACGTTGCGGTTTGTGCCGTGAGTGTGAAAGGTTGTTTGGATTGGGTCGTATATAAAAATGCTGTGCTGTGTACACTTCAAAGTAAAGCTCATGGTCATTGACCTGATTGTAACTCATTTTGTCCACAAAAGCAAACAGTACAAAATGTGCGTGATATTTAGTCAAATTTTAAATATGATTGAAGTGAAAACCAAATGATCTGTGGTGTGTGTGTGTGTGTGTGGGGGGGGGGGGGGGGGGGGGGTGTTTACCTTTTGCATTTAGATACTGAACTTTCAGTACTTTTGTGTGTTTAATAATAACATTTCATTTCTTTGAACATTCAACACTAAGCTAACCCGGACCACTGAGTTGTTATCGTTTCCTGGCAAGTGTGCAGGCCATTTCCTTTTGTCCCAAGTGTAGTCAGGAAGTAGTCTTTGCCGTGGAGCTGAGTGTGCCGGTCTTGTCTTTTGTTGCGTCCTACAAAGTGTTCATACTGCACGGATTGTAACGTGCATCTCGGTCGTCACTTTCGTCACCAAATTTGCCATGTAAAACGGCTAATGCTAATCAGTAGCACGTATACGGCATATTTCCGATATGAGTTAGCATGGAGCTAGCTCATTTTGAAAAGTGGGGCATTACTTTGCATGGGAAACTTACAACACGACTTGGAGGTAATCCACAACGGACACACTCGTTTGCCTGCCAAGTGCTTGAGCCGGTGGTTTCGAAATAAGTCGCCTTTAGATTTTATGGGAATCAGAATTTTGTCAGCCCCTACACAAGTTCCGCTTTTCGGACACGTTGAAACGTGGAACTGTAAATGTGCGATTTATGACAGTAGACACGTAATTGATAGCAATAAAAAATGCGTCCGATCATTTTTTTCTTTCTTCTCCCTCAGAATAAATGTAGAAAAAAGTTATTTTCAAAGTGAAAGTGTCCAACTTTGAATATTTCCTGCGCTAATAAACTCTTATTGTGAAGGGGGAAGAACTCCTTTTTGTATCTTGCTTTGGTTCACTGACTTGAGTTGAGAGTGTTGACACATTTCAGTGTAAAAGCACACAAAAAGCGCCACTTTGAAAGCGAGGAATGGAAGGAAGACCCGGGTGTGGTCGTGTTCTTCTTACATTCTTACCGGACTGCCCAGGTCTGCGCTCAGGGCGGTTGCTCGTTGGTCCCGTGCGGGTGGGAGGCGCTCACAGTGCCCACAAGGGGGCGACGGTTACACGTAGACGGGCTCGCATCCCTCCCCGGCCTCCTCCTCTCCCTCCTCGTCCTCCTCCTCCTCCGGACCCAGGCCGCCGCCGCCGCCGCCGCCGCCGGCCTCCAGAGGTTTGGGGTAGCGGAAGGGGCAGCCGTTGTCGTCGAAGAACCTGCGGAAGGTGAACTCGTAGAAGGCGTGCTCCGGGTGCTTCCCATGCGGCGAGCAGAGGGCATCCAGAGCGCGGGTGCTGTCGCCGCTGTCGCTCCAGGCGCCGGGCCCGCCGTCCTCCTCCACCGGGTCGAAGTTGGACGTGTCCATGGGGTGGGCGATCTTGGGCCGGTAGGGGGCGGGCTGCTGGCGCAGGTTGCTGGAGAAGTCCACCTTGCTGAAGAACGGGTGCGCCTTGATCTCGCCGGCGCCGTTGGCCCCCAGGCGGTCTTCCGCCGAGCAGCACAGGCGAGCGATGATGTCCACGGACTCGGGGCTGAGTTTGACCTGCGCGGGCACCTGCAGCGTGCTCTCCCAGTTGATGACCTGAGGACACATAAAGTTCGACTGACGCTTTACCTGACACATGAAACGTGACACATTTAGGGCGTGCACAATCCATGGCGGTGGAGTGTGGAATATCTTAAAAAGTGTGGGTGTTTTTTATTTTTATTTTTTTTATTATTATTTTTTTTATTTTGTTTCCCCATTTTATTTTTATTGACATCCAGCATCAGACATTCCTATCCATTACATCATATTCACATACATCATATATCTGTTGTCTGCTCTAAATGTCAAAATATTTTTTGTTTATATCCCCCCCATGCCACCCCCCCAAAAAAGAAAGAAACAGCAAAACAAACAAAGTAATATCTACAAATAGGTCAATTAAATAAACAAAAAAAAAATTAAAAAAAATAAAAAAATAAAATATATTAATAATAATCAGAAATAAAATAAAATATAAACAGATACATATATATATATTTTATATATATATATATATATATATATATATATATACACACACACATACATATATATAAATATATACATACATACATATACACATATATTAAAAAAATTTAAAAAAAATAAAAAAATTAAAAAAAATAAAAAAATAAAAAAGTGTGGGTGTGTGGCAATTCCAACTTTGACTACAGCGTTAAGTCGCCATTTTGTACTACGACCAGTGTTGGGTTAGTTATTGAAAACCAGTAACTAGTTACAGTTACTGGTTACTTTATTTCAAAAGTAACTCAGTTACTAACTCAGCTACTTACACCAAAAAGTAATGCGTTACTGTGAAAACTAACTATTTAGTTGTAGTGCTCCGCGTAAAGTCGTAATATTACGACAAAAGTCCAAATGTTTGGTGAACAAAGTCGTAACCTTGGGGAAAAGTGATGAGAATAGAGTTTCAATATTAGAAAAAGTAACAATGTCGATTGTTTACGTATCGTTTCAACTTTATTTCGGAACTTTACGACTAAAATGTTGTCTTTTCAGTGCGGCCCCAATATTCCCTCCATGAATGAAGTTGTCGTAGTACGAGAAAGAAAGTCCAAATGTTTCGTTAAGTTACAAAAATAGTCGTAATATTACGACAAAATACTTTTACCGTTACGATAAAGTCGGAACAAAGGAAAGAAGTCCAAATGTTTGGTGAACAAAGTCGTAACCTTGGGAAAAAGTGATGAGAATAATTTTAATATTAGAAAAAGTAACAATGTCGATTGTTTACGTATCGTTTCAACTTTATTTCGGAACTTTACGACTAAAATGTTGTCTTTTCAGTGCGGCCCCAATATTCCCTCCATGATGTCATAGCGTCACGGAGCTAGCGTAAACCACGTAATCCTCTCGCTAACTTTGACGAGCACCACCTGAATAAAGTTGCGATATTACCAGAAAATGTTACGTTACAAAAATAGTCGTAATACTGCGCAGATACGACGAAGTCGGAACTTACGAGTAAAGAAAATGCTAAAGTTTCAAGATGGAAGTTTTAATACCGCGTGAATAAAGTCTGAATTTAAAACTGAATTATATGACAAGAATTACGTCGGAACATGGCAAGAAAAAGTCGTAAATTTACACGGTTAAAGTCGTAAAGTTGCAGGGAAAATGTTAAAGCAATGAAGTTGTCGTAGTACGAGAAAGAAAGTCCAAATGTTTCGTTAAGGTACAAAAATAGTCGTTATACTCAGCGTAAAGTCGTAATATTACGACAAAAGACTTTTACCGTTACGATGGAGTCGGAACGAAGGAAAAAAGTCCAAATGTTTGGTGAACAAAGTCGTAACCTTGGGAAAAAGTGATGATAATAGAGTTTCAATATTAGAAAAAGGAACAATGTCGATTGTTTACGTATCGTTTCAACTTTATTTCGGAACTTTACGACTAAAATGTTGTCTTTTCAGTGCGGCCCCAATATTCCCTCCATGATGTCATAGCGTCACGGAGCTAGCGTAAGCCACGTAATCCTCCCGCTAACTTTGACGAGCACCACCTGAATAAAGTTGCGATATTACCAGAAAATGTTACGTTACAAAAATAGTCGTAATACTGCGCAGGTACGATGAAGTCGGAACTTACGAGTAAAGAAAATGCTAAAGTTTCAAGAAGGAAGTTTTAATACCGCGTGAATAAAGTCTGAATTTAAAACTGAATTATATGACAAAAATTATGTCGAAATTTGGCAAGGAAAAGTCGTACATTTACACGATTAAAGTCGTAAAGTTGCAGGGAAAATGTTAAAGCAATGAAGTTGTCGAAGTACGAGAAAGAAAGATGTCCACGGACTCGGGGCTGAGTTTGACCTGCGCGGGCACCTGCAGCGTGCTCTCCCAGTTGATGACCTGAGGACACATAAAGTTCGACTGACGCTTCACCTGACACATGAAACGGGACAAATTTAGGGCGTGCACAATCCACGGCAGTGGAGTGTTGAATATCTTAAAAAGTGTGGGGGTGTGGCAATTCCAACTTTGACTACAGCCTTAAGTCGCCATTTTCAATCAATCAATGTTTATTTATATAGCCCTAAATCACAAGTGTCTCAAAGGGCTGCACAAGCCACAACCACATCCTCGGTTCAGCGTCCACATAAGGGCAAGGAAAAACTCACCACCCCAATGGGACGTCGATGTGAATGACTATGAGAAACCTTGGAGAGGACCGCAGATGTGGGTGACCCCCCCGCCCCTCTAGGGAAGACCGAAAGCAATGGTCTGACATAAAATTGGGAAAGTCCAGTCCATAGTGGATCTAAAGTCCAGTCCATAGTGGATCTAAAGTCCAGTCCATAGTGGATCTAACATAATAGTGAGAGTCCAGTCCATAGTGGATCTAACATAATAGTGTGAGAGTCCAGTCCATAATGTATCTAACATAATAGTGTGAGAGTCCAGTCCATAGTGGATCTAACATAATAGTGAGAGTCCAGTCCATAGTGGATCTAACATAATAGTGTGAGAGTCCAGTCCATAATGGATCTAACATAATAGTGTGAGAGTCCAGTCCATAGTGGATCTAACATAATAGTGTGAGAGTCCAGTCCATAGTGGATCTAACATAATAGTGTGAGAGTCCAGTCCATAGTGGATCTAACATAATAGTGAGAGTCCAGTCCATAGTGGGGCCAGCAGGAGACCATCCCGAGTGGAGACGGGTCAGCAGCGCAGAGATGTCCACAACCGATGCACAGGCGAGCGGTTATACTAGGACTACTACAAACATGGAGCTAATGGCTAGTCAACAAGAGTTATGGTTGCTCACTCAGTAGAACACTGCCCTCTGGTGTTTTGGAAGAGAATCCCAAGTCAGCTCCAATGGAAGAGCTATTAAAGAAGCTACAGTATGTGACGCGAGAGCATATTTCAGGGGTGCAGCCAGCGCCTTGGTTGGTGAACGGAGAACGCTGACTTCTAGGATGGAAAGAAGATCCGCACCGTCCAGACAGTACTGACCTTAATCTGGGTCTCCGTGGGGGTGGGGGCCAGGAAAGGCGGCTGCCCTACCAGCATCTCAAACAGGATCACACCCACGCTCCACCAGTCGCACAGCTGAGTGTAACCTGGGAGAAGCAGGAGACTAACGTTACTGACCGTCCCCTTTTAGGGAGGAAAACGAGCTGCAGTCCACCTTTGCGAAGGAGAACCTCGGGGGCGATGTAGTTGGGCGTGCCCACCAAGGAGTGAGCCAGGCAGCGCTGGTGCTGCCGAATGGCCTGTTGCTCCAGCGTCATCAGTCGGTCGCCGCACCGGCAGTTGGACACGTCGTCCCAGAAGTCGCTGGGCTCCATGCTGTCCTGTCTCACGTGACTCCCTGGAGACACCACGTCAAATAAGTCATGGATGGAGATCAAACCATCCGATGGATCCAACAAAAACCACTCACCTTTCTGATAGTACTTAGAGTTGTGGGTCCATCGGAAGCCCGTGCACAGGCCGAAGTCGGTCAGCTTGATGTGTCCGTCCAGGTCAATGAGGATGTTGTCCGGCTTGATGTCGCGGTGGATGAAGCCCATCTTGTGGACGCTCTCTATGGCCAGCGTCAGCTCAGCCACGTAGAAGCATGCCAGTGGTTCGGGGAAGATGCCCATCCGGATAAGTAGGCTCATCATGTCCCCCCCGGGGATGTAGTCCATGACAAAGTAGAGGCTGTCGCGGTCCTGGAAGGAATAGTAGAGACGCACCACCCACTCGTTGTCCGCCTCCGCCAGAATGTCGCGCTCCGCCTTCACGTGGGCCACCTGGTTTCTGTTGAGGACGTCTTTCTTGCGCAGGGTCTTCATGGCGTACAGCGCAAAGGTGTCCACCTTGCGCGTTAGGCACACCTCTCCGAAGGCACCGATGCCCAGCGTTTTGATTTTGACAAACATGGACTTGTCCATTTTGGCTCGTCGCAACCTGTTGTAGTTGGACTCCTTCTGGTTGAGCATCTTCCTCATTTGCTCCTGCTCCGCCTCGGACAGGCCGGCCTACGCAGGAGACAAGAAGAGGGTCATGAGTCCAACTCTTGCCGGCGGCTCCGTCTTGGCGCCAAACTCGGCTCATTGCGTAACCAAACTGTCTGCGCCTTAAAATGTCTTCAAAAGACGCGGGTCAAACAAGTTCAAGTGTGAACTCCTCAGCGGAGACAAAGATCTGCTTGTCTCAAACCATTCTCTGCTTTTTAAGCCGCAGATCATCTGCACCGCAGGCACCGCTTTTAACCAAAGTTCGAAGGTACAGTCGGTTTAGGTGTGGAAGCCATCACAAAGAATCCTACGGCCCTGTTTGCTTTATTTTGTGGTCGTACAAAGACTGACTGCCCATTCTTTATTTTGGCATGTTACTACTTCTACCAAGTAAAAGTTGTAAGTACCTGTAGGAGTAGTAATCACGTGTGTTCCTGTGTACTACCAGTAGAAGTAGTAAGTACACCTGTGTTCCAGTGTACTTACTACTCCTAATGGGTAGAAGTGTTGACTTGATTGATCATTGCTGCCACTGAGCTGTTCCTGTGTACTTACTACTTCTACCCAGGAATAGTAGTAAGAACACCATGGGTAGAAATAGAAAGTACACCTGTGTTCCTGTGGGCTTACTACTTCTACCCAGGAGAAGTAGTAAGAACACCATGGGTAGAAATAGCAAGTACACCTGTGTTCCTGTGGGCTTACTACTTCTACCCAGGAGAAGTAGTAAGAACACCATGGGTAGAAATAGCAAGTACACCTGTGTTCCTGTGGGCTTACTACTCCTAATGGGTAGAACAGTGTTGATTTGATTGATCATTGCTGCCACTGAGTTGTTCCTGTGTACTTACTACTTCTACCCAGGAGAAGTAGTAAGAACATTATGGGTAGAAATAGAAAGTACACCTGTGTTCCTGTGGGCTTACTACTTCTACCCAGGAGAAGTAGTAAGAACACCATGGGTAGAAATAGCAAGTACACCTGTGTTCCTGTGGGCTTACTACTCCTAATGGGTAGAACAGTTTTGATTTGATTGATCATTGCTGCCACTGAGCTGTTCCTGTGTACTTACTACTTCTACCCAGGAGAAGTAGTAAGAACACCATGGGTAGAAATAGCAAGTTCACCTGTGTTCCTGTGTGCTTACTACTTCTACCCAGGAGAAGTAGTTAAGTACACCATAGGATGAAATAGAAAGTACACCGGTGTTCCTGTGTGCTTACTACTTCTACCCAGGAGAAGTAGTAAGAACACCATGGGATGAAATAGTAAGTACACCTGTGTTTCTGTGTGCTTACTACTTCTACCCAGGAGAAGTAGTAAGAACACCATGGGATGAAATAGCAAGTACACCTGTGTTCCTGTGGGCTTACTACTCCTAATGGGTAGAACAGTCTTGATTTGATTGATCATTGCTGCCACTGAGCTGTTCCTGTGTGCTTACTACTTCTACCCAGGAGAAGTAGTAAGAACACCATGGGTAGAAATAGCAAGTACACCTGTGTTCCTGTGGGCTTACTATTTCTACCCAGGAGAAGTAGTAAGTATACCATGGGATGAAATAGCAAGTACACCTGTGTTCCTGTGTGCTTACTATTTCTACCCAGGAGAAGTAGTAAGAACACCATGGGTAGAAATAGCAAGTACACCTGTGTTCCTGTGTGCTTACTACTTCTACCCAGGAGAAGTAGTAAGAACACCATGGGTAGAAATAGCAAGTACACCTGTGTTCCTGTGGGCTTACTACTCCTAATGGGTAGAACAGTCTTGATTTGATTGATCATTGCTGCCACTGAGCGGTTCCTGTGTACTTACTACTTCTACCCAGGAAAAAAAGTAAGAACACCATGGGTAGAAATAGCAAGTACACCTGTGTTCCTGTGTGCTTACTACTTCTACCCAGGAGAAGTAGTAAGAACACCATGGGTAGAAATAGAAAGTACACCTGTGTTCCTGTGGGCTTACTACTTCTACACAGGAGCAGTAGTAAGTACACCATGGGATGAAATAGCAAGTACACCTGTGTTCCTGTGCGCTTACTACTTCTACCCAGGAGAAGTAGTAAGTACACCATGGGATGAAATAGCAAGTACACCTGTGTTCCTGTGGGCTTACTATTTCTACCCAGGAGAAGTAGTAAGTACACCATGGGATGAAATAGCAAGTACACCTGTGTTCCTGTGGGCTTACTATTTCTACCCAGGAGAAGTAGTAACTATACCATGGGTAGAAATAGCAAGTACACCTGTGTTCCTGTGTGCTTACTATTTCTACCCAGGAGAAGTAGTAAGAACACCATGGGTAGAAATAGCAAGTACACCTGTGTTCCTGTGTGCTTACTACTTCTACCCAGGAGAAGTAGTAAGAACACCATGGGTAGAAATAGCAAGTACACCTGTGTTCCTGTGTGCTTACTACTTCTACCCAGGAGAAGTAGTAAGAACACCATGGGTAGAAATAGAAAGTACACCTGTGTTCCTGTGCGCTTACTACTTCTACCCAGGAGAAGTAATAAGTACACCATGGGATGAAATAGCAAGTACACCTGTGTTCCTGTGGGCTTACTATTTCTACCCAGGAGAAGTAGTAAGTACACCATGGGATGAAATAGCAAGTACACCTGTGTTCCTGTGGGCTTACTACTCCTAATGGGTAGAACAGTGTTGATTTGATTGATCACTGCTGCCACTGAGCTGTTCCTGTGTACTTACTACTTCTACCCAGGAGAAGTAGTAAGTACACCATAGGATGAAATAGCAAGTACACCTGTGTTTCTGTGTGCTTACTACTTCTACCCAGGAGAAGTAGTAAGAACACCATGGGTAGAAATAGCAAGTACACCTGTGTTCCTGTGGGCTTACTACTTCTACCCAGGAGAAGTAGTAAGAACACCATGGGTAGAAATAGCAAGTACACCTGTGTTCCTGTGGGCTTACTACTCCTAATGGGTAGAACAGTGTTGATTTGATTGATCATTGCTGCCACTGAGCGGTTCCTGTGTACTTACTACTTCTACCCAGGAGAAGTAGTAAGAACACCATGGGTAGAAATAGCAAGTACACCTGTGTTCCTGTGGGCTTACTACTTCTACCCAGGAGAAGTAGTAAGAACACCATGGGTAGAAATAGCAAGTACACCTGTGTTCCTGTGGGCTTACTACTTCTACCCAGGAGAAGTAGTAAGAACACCATGGGTAGAAATAGCAAGTACACCTGTGTTCCTGTGGGCTTACTACTCCTAATGGGTAGAACAGTGTTGATTTGATTGATCATTGCTGCCACTGAGCGGTTCCTGTGTACTTACTACTTCTACCCAGGAAAAAAAGTAAGAACACCATGGGTAGAAATAGCAAGTACACCTGTGTTCCTGTGTGCTTACTACTTCTACCCAGGAGAAGTAGTAAGAACACCATGGGTAGAAATAGAAAGTACACCTGTGTTCCTGTGGGCTTACTACTTCTACCCAGGAGAAGTAGTAAGTACACCATGGGATGAAATAGCAAGTACACCTGTGTTCCTGTGTGCTTACTACTCCTAATGGGTAGAACAGTGTTGATTTGATTGATCACTGCTGCCATTGAGCTGTTCCTGTGTACTTACTACTTCTACCCAGGAGAAGTAGTAAGTACACCATAGGATGAAATAGCAAGTACACCTGTGTTTCTGTGTGCTTACTACTTCTACCCAGGAGAAGTAGTAAGAACACCATGGGTAGAAATAGCAAGTACACCTGTGTTCCTGTGGGCTTACTACTTCTACCCAGGAGAAGTAGTAAGAACACCATGGGTAGAAATAGCAAGTACACCTGTGTTCCTGTGGGCTTACTACTTCTACCCAGGAGAAGTAGTAAGAACACCATGGGTAGAAATAGAAAGTACACCTGTGTTCCTGTGGGCTTACTACTTCTACCCAGGATAAGTAGTAAGTACACCAACACTGATTTCGTCTGATGTTTGTGTGGTATGTCCTGGCAGGCGATGGAACCATGTCCTCTGAAACAAAAGGTTGAATCTTAGCATGCTATGGATTCAGTCAGAAGTTTAGAAAACATGCCTGGAAGGTTTTAATTGTTTTTAAGTGTGAATGTGAACGGTTGTTTGTGAAAATGTGTCCTGTGATTGGCTGGCACCCGGTCCACGGTGTAGACAGCCTCTCGCCCGAAGTCAGCCGGGATAGGCTCCAGCCTACCCGTGACCCGAAAGAAGACGAGCGGTTAACAAAATGTCTATAAAGACTAAATTCTGCTCCCGGCAGGATCACAATGGTTAACTTGTCCTAAGTGTCCGCATGTGTGCTATAAAAGTCTGAAGCATCTGCAATAAGTTGTTCCACAAAGACCACAAGTCTACCCGAGGCTTCAGACCGTTTGAGGAGAAATAGGTAACACTTTGAAGTAAGCGCTAGACGATATCTGTGTGGCACACCCACAGGACTACCACGTATCGCAGCAAGAGCAGCTTCTACTCTCTTCTGGAAAGACTAGAAGAGCGTGTGTCTGTGGGTCCTCACCTTGGACATCTCCTGTTCCAGCTGGAGCCTGCGGTTGAGCTTCTGCTGGTAGGTCTTCATCACGTTCTCGATGTGCTGCTCCATGTAGAACTTGAAGGCGAATGGCGAGTAGCTCTTGATGCGAGACTCCCGCTTCTCCTCGTCGCGTCCGTTCTTCCTCACCGGCACGGGCGAGGTCTGGATCTGCTTCTTGTCTTTCAGGCTTTTCTCTCCCTTGCCAAGCTTGGTCTTCTCCTTCACCTGATGGCCTCCTTCCTCGGTGTTTCCGCTTCCGCCACTGCCGCCGCGTGTGCTTCTGGAGGCCGCGTTGCTCAGATCCTGAGCACACTCCAGAGCCCCGGATTCGCCAGGTGCTGGCGACATGAAGAGATTTTTGGGGTAGGGCGGTGGTGGGCAGCGGGGCTCCTGCGGGGGCTCCAAGGAGTAGGTCTCCTCTTGCATGTAGGCCAGCGGTTCTGACGCATCTTGGGCCTGTGCCGTCATCCAGCTGGGGTGGCACGGGCCCACGGCCGTCTTGGGCTCCGGCCTCATCACCCGAATACTCTTGACCGGCTGCTGGATGGGTGGTGACGTGACAGCTGTGATTGTGTTGGGAGGGCCCAGGGAAGATTCTTGTTTCCCACCAGACGGGGGTGCTGTCATCGGGGGGCGTACGCCGTTGGATACAGCGGAGCGGCTGTTGAATGAGTTAGCTCGGCTGGGAACACGAACCTCACCCCTAAAGGGCCCCTGAGGTTGTGGCTGCCTTGCTGGAAGGGGCCCTTCAGAACCTGGAGGGCCCGCCCAGTGGTGCTCATACAAGTCTAGGTTGAGGCTCGCCCTGGATGGTGTCATTAAGCCTTGGGGAAGATCGGGGAAGTCTGGGCCCATGGCTGTGACCCCACCTGGGGAACGGGACATCATGTGGACTTGGTGAGAGGTTGGGCTCGCCTGACGCGGGTGTGAGTGGGAGGGCAGATAAAGATTTGCAGGGTACCCTCCCCCACCTCCTCCTGGCCCATTCTGGCCCATGGTGCCTTTACCTTGCATGTTGACGTAGTTGTCTGGGGGTGCCATCTTGTTTTGAAAGGAGGCGGTTCTCTTGACTCCGTAGCCTGCGGGCTCCATTAAGTGGGGCCTGGCATGGCCATAGTCATAGTGAGGACCCGGAACAGGCGCCCCTGGGGGCTGAGGCTGGAGCTGCAAAGGTTGACCGGGGACATTGTAGCTCATCATGGGCCCGTGCTGATCCATGCTGCCGGGATAGCCTTTCTGTTGGGCCCCCGGAGGGTACATGGTGTTAGTGGTGTTACTCTGGGCGGCCATCACTGGTGGGTAGCTGCCCATACTGGGAGGACGACCCATGGGATTCCCCATTGGGGGACCCTGTGCCGCCCCAGATGGAGTCATCATGTAGTTCATGACAGGTGGAGGACTCATATATGGACCTTCTGAGCCATAACCAGGCACACCCTCATACATGGGGGCCCCCATTGGGTGGTATGGTGGCATAGCACCTGCTGTGTCACCTGAGGCCTCCATTGCAGGGTGGTGGTCCATAGAAGGTGGCATACCAGCTTTTCCTAAAAGACCACCGATAAAACATAAGGACGTAGTTTTAACGTGATCCCACATTCACCTCACAAGTTCAGAAACCAAAATAGTACGATTGCGCACCTGGCGAAGTCTGTTTGATGACACGGACGATGAGCTCGTTGCGAGGGTCCAGGTAGCCCATTTTACTGATGTACTCTAGCGCCGCCTCAATGTTCCTGCTTCCTGTCTGCTTCAGTGCCCGGACGGCCATTTCCTGTGGGATACAAAACAAGATGCAGTTACAGTTCCACTCCAGTCCTGTAGGGGGCCGTCGTTATTATTTCAAAGACAAATGTTGTCTATCTGTGTTGGGGGCCACTTGCCCAGGGTGTACCCAGCCTTCCGCCCCAGTGCAGCCGGGATAGGCTCCAGCACCCCCGCGACCCCGAGATGGACAAGCGCTAGAAAATGGATGAATTAATTAATGAAATGTAAAACATTTAAATAAATATATTGTATTATAATTCCCAACTAATTAGTTAGAATTAAATGTTTTAAATTTGTTTTGAAATAAAATCCTTTATGAATACGATTATTATTATTCTTTATTACTATATTAATAATAACAGTAATTATTTAAATACAAAAATAATTACTTTAATTTATTTGAATGCTTTGTTAAACGACAAAAGTAGTTTTTATTGTTATTCATTAATATATTTTTATTACTACATGATTAATAATGGTAATTGTGACAAAAGAAAAACATGATATTTCTTATTAATTAGTTTGAATTATTTGTTTAGAGACAAAAATGTTTTTTATTGTTATTCATCATTAAATGTTTTATTAGGGGCGGTATAGCTCGGTTGGTAGAGTGGCCGTGCCAGCAACTTGAGGGTTGCAGGTTCGATCCCCGCTTCCGCCATCCTAGTCACTGCCGTTGTGTCCTTGGGCAAGACACTTTACCCACCTGCTCCCAGTGCCACCCACACTGGTTTAAATGTAACTTAGATATTGGGTTTCACAATGTAAAGCGCTTTGAGTCACTTGAGAAAAAGCGCTATATAAATGTAATTCACTTCACAATTCACTTCAATTAGTACATGACTAATAATAGTAATTGTGACAAAAGAAATACATATGACATTCTATTATAATTTATTAATTAGTTTGAATTATTTGGTTAGAGAAAGAAACCTTTAAGTATTATTATTCATAACTATATATTTTATATTAATTAGTTTGGATTAAAATGTTTTGAGATAAAAGCTTTCATTATGATTATTATGTATTACTGTATAAATTAATAATAGTTAATAGTAATTATTGAAAAAATAACACACACATTGCATAATCATTTTCTATTTTAATTATTTAGACAAGCATTGTTATTCATTAGTGTATTATTATTGTGATCATTTGTATTACTACATGATTTATTATTGTAATTGTATAAAAATAAATAAATAAATATATTGTATTATAATTTTTAATTAGTTTGTATTAAAAAAACGTTTTGAAATAAAAGCCTTACTATTATTATTATTTTTTGTATTACTATATTAATTAATAGAAGTAATTAAAACATAGTATTACAATTATCTATTTCATTTGTTTGGAGACAAAAAAATATTTTACTACAATTCATTGTTGTCTTTTTTATTACAATATATCATTAATAATAGTAATTGTTAAAAAATAAATACATATTATAATGTTTTGTTATTAATATATGAATTAATAATAGTAATTCAAAAAATAATTAAATACATGGTATTAAAGTACTTTAAATTGTATAAATCAGTGGTCCCCAACCTTTTTGTAGCTGGGGACCGGTCAACGCCTGAAAAACCGGGGGGGTGGATTTTTTTTTTTTTTTTTTTTCCATAAAGAAATACAATCATGTGTGCTTACGGACTGTATACCTGCAGACTGTATTGATCTATATTGACATACACATACAAAATATGTATATATTGTGTTTTTTATGTTGATTTAATTTAAAAAAAAAATAAAAATAAAAAAAATGTTCTTTTAAATTTTTATTATTATTTTTTTTTTATTTCTTGCGCGGCACCGGTACCAATCGGTCCCGGTGGTTGGGGACCACTGGTATAAATGATTTGTTTTGAGACAGAAACTTGTATTATTATTCTGTTTTACTACAATATGAATTATAATAATTAATAACAATTGTAAGAAATAAATAAATATATTATACTTTTTATGAATTTATTTGAATTAATATGTGTTTTAAGACTAAAGCATTTTTATTATTATTACTTTTATTATCATCCTTTTTTGTTATTGTATTAATGTAATGATATTATTGATGCACATGGTGAATGACTTGCAGCTGTGCAACAGGGCGTGAAGAAGGCCTCCCTGCTGGTATGCACATGGCCACCCGCCTTCACTATCCTCAC
>NC_084743.1:10402900-10452900 GCF_033978785.1 Entelurus aequoreus
ACGCAGAGGTGTACTTATAACAATTTTATAGAGAAATCATGCTATTGTTTTGTTGTCGTTAATGTTAATAAGGATAAAATGTTACGCAGAGGTGTACTTATAACAATTTTATAGACAAATCATGCTATTGTTTTGTTGTCGTTAATGTTAATAAGGATCAAATTTTATGCTGAGGTGTACTTATAACAATTTTATAGACGAATCATGTTTTGTTGTCGTTAATGTTAATAAGGATCAAATGTTACGCAAAGGTGTACTTATAACAATTTTATAGACAAATCATGCTATTGTTTTGTTGTCGTTAATGTTAATAAGGATCAAATGTTACGCAGAGGTGTACTTATAACAATTTTATAGACAAATCATGTTTTGTTGTCGTTAATGTTAATAAGGATCAAATGTTACGCAGAGGTGTACTTATAACAATTGTATAGAGAAATCCTACTATTGTTTTGTTGTCGTTAATGTTAATAAGGATAAAATGTTACGCAGAGGTGTACTTATAACAATTTTATAGAGAAATCCTGCTATTGTTTTGTTGTCGTTAATGTTAATAAGGACCAAGTGTTATGCAGAGGTGTACTTATAACAATTTTATAGACAAATCCTACTATTGTTTTGTTGTCGTTAATGTTAAGGATCAAATGTTACGCAGAGGTGTACTTATAACAATTGTATAGAGAAATCCTACTATTGTTTTGTTGTTGTTAATGTTAATAAGGATAAAATGTTACGCAGAGGTGTACTTATAACAATTTTATAGACAAATCATGTTTTGTTGTCGTTAATGTTAATAAGGATCAAATGTTACGCAGAGGTGTACTTATAACAATTTCATAGAGGAATCCTAGGATTTGTAGTCGCAGTGTGCTCACACAGTTTTTCACCTGTTAAGGGGGCGTAACCGTGAAGTCGTGGATGTTTGTGTGCTTTGGACCCGGTGAAGGACTCTCTGACCCTGTTGCCGTGGCGACAGATGTTCCCCAGGCCAGCACGCCTGGAATTTGAGCTATTTGCAGTGTGGCGGAGGTTCTCCCTCCTGTCACACAAGTATGCAGGTCACACGGGCGTGACCTGGGAAGAGGCCAGTGCGGGACCTTGGAGGCCAACACCGGCAGACCTCCGCCAAGGCCCAACACCTGCTTGTGTTGACTCCATCCTCAACAAGACCTGAGCACTCCAGGTCTGTAGGTGGCAGTGATGCACCTTATTTCCTCACAATCTGCGTCTGCGCTTCAGTCTTCTTCTTGTGGGGCAGACTGGCTCGTACATGCACATGCATCTAATAGCAACGAGCGTACAGTTCTGACTTACACCTGTCAGTAGACTCGCTATGGAAGCACTAAAAACTACAACAAAATATGACGTGGAGAAGACGCCCACAAAACGGCTTGAAAACTACAACTAAAATCCCACGGCTGGTGTGTAGAAAGTACAATACTTACAGTATTCACACTTTCTAGGGCGCAACAAAAGACTAGCTTCAGCAAAGACTGAACTGACTAAGCCAACACATAAACCAGAGGTTCTTTTTAACCTCGGGGCCCAACTTTTCCACTACAGGGGGGCCCGGGGCCCACTCAAGTATTAACCTACTCAGTGGCTTAGTGGTTAGAGTGTCCGCCCTGAGATGGGTAGGTTGTGAGTTCAAACCCCGGCCGAGTCATACCAAAGACTATAAAAATGGGAGCCATTACCTCCCTGCTTGGCACTCAGCATCAAGGGTTGGAATTGGGGGTTACATCACCAAAAATGATTCCCGGGCGCGGCCAACGCTGCTGCTCACTGCTCCCCTCACCTCCCAGGGGGTGATCAAGGGTGTTGGGTCAAATGCAGAGAATAATTTCGCCACACCTAGTGTGTGACTATCAGTGGTACTTTAACTTTAACACAGATTTAGTCATTTTACTATTTTAATTGTATTCAATAATTATATGCAATGTTATGTTTTAATTATATAAAATTAATTATTTGGCACTGAAAAAAAATTTTTTTTTTTTAAAAAGTATAAAAATAATTTCCCATAAACAAAAAAGTGCCAATAAATTGTGCTCCATCACTATAAATTTTTTTTTACATCAAGTTTGATTTAAAAAAGTATAAAAATAATTTCCCATAAACAAAAAAGTGCCAATAAATTGTGCTCCATCACTGATTTTTTTTTTAAACATCAAATTTGCTTTAAAAAAGTATATAAAAAAATTCCCATAAACAAAAAAGTGCCAATAAATTGTGCTACATCACTGAATTTTTTTTAAGAAAGTACAAAAATAATTTCCCATAGACAAAAAAGTGCCAATAAATTGTGCTCCATTACTGAATTTTTTTTAAAAAACATCAAGTTTGATTTAAAAAAGTATATAAAAAAATGTCCATAAACAAAAAAGTGCCAATAAATTGTGCTCCATCACTGAATTTTTTTTTAAACATCAAGTTTGATTTAAAAAAGTACAAAAATAATTTCCCATAGACAAAAAAGTGCCAATAAATTGTGCTCCATCAGTGAATTTTTTTTTTAAACATCAAGTTTGATTTAAAAAAGTATAAAAATAATTTCCCATAAACAAAAAAGTGCCAATAAATTGTGCTCCATCACTGAATTTTTTTTAAAACATCAAGTTTGATTTAAAAAAGTACAAAAATAATTTCCCATAGACAAAAAAGTGCCAATAAATTGTACTCCATCACTAAAAATTTTTTTTTACATCAAGTTTGATTTAAAAAAGTATAAAAATAATTTCCCATAAACAAAAAAGTGCCAATAAATTGTGCTCCATCACTATAAAATTTTTTTTACATCAAGTTTGATTTAAAAAAATATAAAAATAATTCCCCACAAACAAAAAAGTGCCAATAAATTGTGCTCCATCACTATAAAAATTTTTTGACATCAAGTTTGATTTAAAAAAGTATAAAAATAATTTCCCACAAACGAAAAAGTGCCAATAAATTGTGCTCCATCACTGAATTTTTTTTTTAAACATCAAGTTTGATTTAAAAAAGTACAAAAATAATTTCCCATAGACAAAAAACTGCCAATAAATTGTGCTCCATCACTGAAAATTTTTTTTTACATCAAGTTTGATTTAAAAAAGTATAAAAATAATTTCCTTTAACAAAAAAGTGCCAATAAATTGTGCTCTATCACTGAATTTTTTTTTACAACAAGTTTGATTTAAAAAAGTATAAAAATAATTTCCCACAAACAAAAAAGTGCCAATAAATTCTGCTCCATCACTATAAAAATTTTTTGACATCAAGTTTGATTTAAAAAAGTATAAAAATAATTTCCCACAAACGAAAAAGTGCCAATAAATTGTGCTCCATCACTGAATGTTTTTGATTTAAAAAAGTACAAAAATAATTTCCCATAGACAAAAAAGTGCCTATAAATTGTACTCTATCACTAAAATTTCTTTTTTATATCAAGTTTGATTTAAAAAGGTTTAAAAATAATTTCCCATTAACAAAAAAGTGCCAATAAATTGTGCTCCATCACTATAAAATTTTTTTTACATCAAGTTTGATTTAAAAAAGTATAAAAATAATTTCCCACAAACAAAAAAGTGCCAATAAATTGTGCTCCATCACTATAAAAATTTTTTGACATCAAGTTTGATTTAAAAAAGTATAAAAATAATTTCCCACAAACGAAAAAGTGCCAATAAATTGTGCTCCATCACTGAATTTTTTTTTAAACATCAAGTTTGATTTAAAAAAGTATAAAAATAATTCCCCACAAACAAAAAAGTGCCAATAAATTGTGCTCCATCACTAACATTTTTTTTTTACATCAAGTTTGATTTAAAAAAGTATAAAAATAATTTCCCATAAACAAAAAAGTGCCAATAAATTGTACTCCATCACTGAATTTTTTTTTAAACATCAAGTTTGATTTAAAAGTACAAAAATAATTTCCCATAGACAAAAAAGTGCCAATAAATTGTACTCCATCACTAAAAAAATTTTTTGACATCAAGTTTGATTTAAAAAAGTATAAAAATAATTTCCCATAAACAAAAAAGTGCCAATAAAATGTGCTCCATCACTGAATTTTTTTTTAAACATCAAGTTTGATTTAAAAAAGTATATAAAAAATGTCCATAAACAAAAAAGTGCCAATAAATTGTGCTCCATCACTGAATTTTTTTTTAAACATCAAGTTTGATTTAAAAAAGTACAAAAATAATTTCCCATAGACAAAAGAGTGCCAATAAATTGTACTCCATCACTAAAAAAATATTTTTACAACAAGTTTGATTTAAAAAAGTATAAAAATAATTTCCCATAAACAAAAAAGTGCCAATAAATTGTGCTCCATCACTGATTTTTTTTAAAACATCAAGTTTGATTTAAAAAAGTACAAAAATAATTTCCCACAAACAAAAAAGTGCCAATAAATTGTGCTCCATCACTGAATTTTTTTTTAAACATCAAGTTTGATTTAAAAAAGTATAAAAATAATTTCCCATAAACAAAAAAGTGCCAATAAATTGTGCTCCATCACTATAACATTTTTTTTACATCAAGTTTGATTTAAAAAAGTATAAAAATAATTTCCCATAAACAAAAAAGTGCCAATAAATTGTACTCCATCACTAAAAATTTTTTTTTACATCAAGTTTGATTTAAAAAAGTATAAAAATAATTTCCCATTAACAAAAAAATGCCAATAAATTGTGCTCCATCACTGAACATTTTTTTTACATCAAGTTTGATTTAAAAAAGTACAAAAATAATTTCCCATAAACAAAAAAGTGCCAATAAATTGTGCTCCATCACTTTAACATTTTTTTTTTACATCAAGTTTGATTTAAAAAAGTATAAAAATAATTTCCCATGAACAAAAAAGTGCCAATAAATTGTGCTCCATCACTGAACATTTTTTTTACATCAAGTTTGATTTAAAAAAGTATAAAAATAATTTCCCATAAACAAAAAAGTGTCAATAAATTGTGCTCCATCACTACAAACATTTTTTCACATCAAGTTTGATTTAAAAAAGTATAAAAATAATTTCCCACAAACAAAAAAGTGCCAATAAATTGTGCTCCATCACTATAAAAAAATTTTTTACATCAAGTTTGATTTAAAAAAGTATAAAAATAATTTCCCACAAACAAAAAAGTGCCAATAAATTGTGCTCCATCACTATGAATTTTTTTTTACATCAAGTTTGATTTAAAAAAGTATAAAAATAATTTCCCATAGACAAAAAAGTGCCAATAAATTGTGCTCCATCACTGAATGTTTTTTTAAAGATCAAGTTTGATTTAAAAAAGTACAAAAATAATTTCCCATAGACAAAAAAGTGCCAATAAATTGTACTCCATCACTAAAATTTCTTTTTTACATCAAGTTTGATTTAAAAAGGTATAAAAATAATTTCCCATAAACAAAAAAGTGCCAATAAATTGTGCTCCATCACTATAAAAAATTTTTTACATCAAGTTTGATTTAAAAAAGTATAAAAATAATTTCCCACAAACAAAAAAGTGCCAATAAATTGTGCTCCATCACTATAAAATTTTTTGACATCAAGTTTGATTTAAAAAAGTATAAAAATAATTTCCCACAAACGAAAAAGTGCCAATAAATTGTGCTCCATCACTGAATTTTTTTTTAAACATCAAGTTTGATTTAAAAAAGTATAAAAATAACTCCCCACAAACAAAAAAGTGCCAATAAATTGTGCTCCATCACTAACATTTTTTTTTTTTACATCAAGTTTGATTTAAAAAAGTATAAAAATAATTTCCCATAAACAAAAAAGTGCCAATAAATTCTGCTCCATCACTATAACATTTTTTTTACATCAAGTTTGATTTAAAAAAGTATAAAAATAATATCCCATAAACAAAAAAGTGCCAATAAATTGTACTCCATCACTGAATTTTTTTTTAAACATCAAGTTTGATTTAAAAGTACAAAAATAATTTCCCATAGACAAAAAAGTGCCAATAAATTGTACTCCATCACTAAAAAAATTTTTTTACAACAAGTTTGATTTAAAAAAGTATAAAAATAATTTCCCATAAACAAAAAAGTGCCAATAAATTGTGCTCCATCACTGATTTTTTTTTAAACATCAAGTTTGATTTAAAAAAGTACAAAAATAATTTCCCACAAACAAAAAAGTGCCAATAAATTGTGCTCCATCACTGAATTTTTTTTTAAACATCAAGTTTGATTTAAAAAAGTACAAAAATAATTTCCCATAGACAAAAAAGTGCCAATAAATTGTACTCCATCACTAAAAAATGTTTTTTACATCAAGTTTGATTTAAAAAAGTATAAAAATAATTTCCCATAAACAAAAAAGTGCCAATAAATTGTGCTCCATCACTATAACATTTTTTTTACATCAAGTTTGATTTAAAAAAGTATAAAAATAATTTCCCACAAAGAAGTGCCAATAAATTGTACTCCATCACTGAACATTCTTTTTTAAATCAAACTTGATTTAAAAAAAAAAAGCTCTTTAATACCGATATCAACCGATACCGAATTTCTTTTTTACATCAAGTTTGATTTAAAAAAGTATAAAAATAGTTTCCCATAAACAAAAAAGTGCCAATAAATTGTGCTCCATCACTATACATTTTTTTTTACATCAAGTTTGATTTAAAAAAGTACAAAAATAATTTCCCACAAACAAAAAAGTGCCAATAAATTGTGCTCCATCACTATAACATTTTTTTTACATCAAGTTTGATTTAAAAAAGTATAAAAATAATTTCCCATAAACAAAAAAGTGCCAATAAATTCTGCTCCATCACTGAATTTTTTTTTAAACATCAAGTTTGATTTTAAAAAGTACAAAAATAATTTCCCATAGACAAAAAAGTGCCAATAAATTGTACTCCATCACTAAAAAATTTTTTTTACATCAAGTTTGATTTAAAAAAGTATAAAAATAATTTCCCATAAACAAAAAAGTGCCAATAAATTGTGCTCCATCACTATAACATTTTTTTTACATCAAGTTTGATTTAAAAAAGTATAAAAATAATTTACCATAAACAAAGAAGTGCCAATAAATTGTACTCCATCACTGAACATTCTTTTTTAAATCAAACTTGATTAAAAAAAAAACCTCTTTAATACCGATATCAACCGATATCAACCGATATATACAGTCGTGGAATTAACACATTATTATGCCTAATTTGGACAACCAGATATGGTGAAGATAAGGTACTTTTTTAAAAAAATGAATAAAATAAAATAAGATAAATAAATTAAAAACATTTTCTTGAATAAAAAAGAAAGTAAAACAATATAAAAACAGTTACATAGAAACTAGTAATGAATGAAAATGAGTAAAATTAACTGTTAAAGGTTAGTACTATTAGTGGAGCAGCAGCACGCACAATCATGTGTGTTTACGAACTGTATTCCTTGCAGACTGTATTGATATATATTGATATATAATGTAGGAAGCAGAATATTAATAACAGAAAGAAACAACCCTTTTGTGTGAATGAGTGTAAATGGGGGAGGGAGGTTTTTTGGGTTGGTGCACTAATTGTAAGTGTATCTTGTGTTTTTTATGTGGATTTAATAAAAACAAAAACAAACAAAAAAACAAAAAAAAACCCGATAATTTCCGATATTACATTTTAACGCATTTATCGGCCGATAATATCGGTAGACCGATATTGTCGGACATCTCTATAAATAACCCCAAAATTTATATTTTGTTGTTTTCTTACTGTACCGAAAATGAACCGAACCGTGACCTCTAAACCGAGGTACGTACCGAACTAAAATGTTTGTGTACCGCTACACCCCTAATATATATATATATACAAAAAAATGGACATGTTTGAAAATGTTGCAATAAAAAAAATGAGATTTTGTCATGAAAAACAATTCACATTCACCAACACACACAACAGTACCGAAAATGGGTGTTGTCGAGTACCGGTATCGACTGGAATCGGTACCGTATCGTTTCAAATGTGAAGATTTTGTGTATTACCATTGTTGGTATATTCATTATTCCTACATTGTTGATACAAATGCTTGTGTCGAGTGTAATAATGATTGTGGTAATGCCACAATGATACAACATGTGTATTATAATCCTCACACAAAGTGAGAGTGACACTCATGTGAATCCACTTGGGTAAAACAGAATCCATCCTGTTTGGGTCCCACATCAAACTTAAGAGAGTCAATCACTTCACCATAAAAGTAGGTGACAGTGTCATCACCAGGAAAGATGAGGTCACCTACCTAGGTTCCATTCTAGAGGCTAACCTTTCCTGTGATAAAATGGCAACCAAGGTAATCAAAAAGGTTAACCAACGAACGAGATTTCTCTACAGAATTTCCTCTCTGGTCAACAAAAGCACCTTGAGGATTCTGGCGGGAACTCTCGTTCAACCCTTTTTCGATTACGCATGCACCTCCTGGTACCCTAGCACCTCCAAAACCCTCAAATCTAAACTCCAAACATCCCAGAACAAGCTAGTCAGGTTACTTCTAGACCTCCACCCCAGATCCCACCTCACTCCTACCCACTTCTCTAAAGTGGGCTGGCTCAAGGTGGAGGGCAGAGTTAAACAACTTGCACTGAGCCTAGTCTATAAAATCCGCTACACCTCCCTGATACCGAAGTACATGTCAAACTACTTCCTTGACGTAAATGAGCGCCATAACCACAACACCAGGGGGAGCTCCACTAACCACGTTAAACCCAGATTCCGAACTAACAAAGGTCTTAACTCATTCTCTTTCTATGCCACATCAATGTGGAATGCGCTCCCAACAGGTATAAAAGAAAGGGCATCTCTATCCTCCTTCAAAACCGCTATAAAAGTTCACCTCCAGGCAGCTACAACCCTAAACTAACACCCTCCCCGGATTGCTAATAATCAAATGTAAACAATCAAATGCAGATTCTTTTTCTTATGCCTTCTGATCTCTCTCTCTCTCTCTCTCTCTCTCTCTCTCTCTCTCTCTCTCTCTCTCTCTCTCTCTCTCTCTCTCTCTCTCTCTCTCTATGTCCACTACTTGATGTCCATATCCCCCCCCCCACCCCACCCCACCCCCCCTCCACACTCCTGATTGTAAATAATGTAAATAATTCAATGTGATTATCTTGTGTGATGACTGTATTATGATGATAGTATATATGATAGTATATATCTGTATCATGAATCAATTTAAGTGGACCCCGACTTAAACAAGTTGAAAAACTTATTCGGGTGTTACCATTTAGTGGTCAATTGTACGGAATATGTACTTCACTGTGCAATCTACTAATAAAAGTCTCAATCAATCAATCAATCAAATAATCACTGAATGGAGAACTGGGTGGGATTAAATAAATTACCTTCTTCCCTTTCAGGCATTACATACTGTACATTACCTTTTGCACTATATTCATTTATATTATTATGTGTTGTCAATAGAGATGTCCGATAATAAATGCGTTAAAATGTAATATCGGAAATGATCGGTATCGGTTTTTTTATTATCAGTATCGTTTTTTGTTTTTGTTTTGTTTTGTTCCAGTTTAACGTAATGTAGTTTAAGATAGGAAATTTCCGGCATATAAGCCGCACCCACTAATTTTTAAAGGAAAACATATTTTTCCATATATTAGCCGCACCAGACTATAAGTGGCAGATATATACGTTGGGAAATGAGTTATTTACACAGAAATATTCTGTAAATGTTTATTTACATACATTCATTGTTTCCAAACGGTGTCTGTAACAAGGCAGTAAAACGGATGATCAAACAAAACAGAATTCATGGTCATAGACCCACTAAACAGACTCAATAACTCCACGGTGACGTTTCGGTGAATTTACTGAGAAACAATACTTTTAACTGTAAGTTAAAAATACTAACACAGACACTTGTGAACGTGTTGGCGCATTAGCTAATGCTAACGACGCTAGCGTCATCACATTACGATAGCATGCACAAATATGACGCTTTCGTCAGTAAGAATACTTTTAGTTATATTGTATATCGTAAAACTTACAAACGGTGCATGGAGTGAAGAATCCGTACGAGTAGAAATGTTATGGATAGCTAAAAGACAAACCGGTTAAAATCACCAAATTGAAGGACACTGCAGCATCTTTTCAGTGTGTTTGCTTGTTTTCTTAAAAAACTGTTTGCATTATGGCCGTCAACGAAAAAAAATCCATACATTAGCCGCTCTTTTTTATAAGCCGCAGGGCTCAGAGCGTAGGGAAAAAAGTAGCGGCTTCTAGTCCGGCGTTTTTGGTACATGTTAAAGAAACATGAGCGTTAAAGTGAAATGTAGACGATGATGCAATACAAAAAAGTGAAATGGTGTGTTTTAATCTCCTCCATGTAGTAGCGAGACCTGGCTCACCAAAGGAAACGTGTTTTGGTGTGGCCCCTAAACACCACCCCGCTCACGCCCCCGCCTCTTATCAGCTCGCCGCTCTTCTCCTCGCCAGCTGCAAGTTAGCCAACATCTCTTTGTTGCATAACCCACACTTTTTGGGAGGGAGGAAATGTTTCAGTGGGGGACGAAAAGGGGGGAGAGGAAGGTGGGATGACAGGAAAGTGTGTGTGTGCGTGTGTGTGCGTGTGTGTGTGTGTGTGTGTGTGTGTGTGTGCGTGTGTGTGTGTGTGTGTGTCCTGCCTACATTTCCCCCCCCCCCCCCCCCCCCCAGAGGCCTCTGCACGTATGGAATCCGCCGCCGTGCATTTTATGTAACGGCAAGATTTCGACAGGATGTGACTTGCTCGTGTGTGTGTGTGTGTGTGTGTGTGTGTGTGTGTGTGTGTGTGTGTGTGTGTGTGTGTGTGTGTGTGTGTGTGCCATGATGTCTTAGCGAGAGGCGGACCGAGGGAGTGGGCGGGGCCTGTGGGAAGCAAGGTGATTTATTTATTTACTTCAGGCAATGACATAAAAAAGTACAAAGTTGGCAACTAGGGATGTCCGATAATGGCTTTTTGCCGATATCCGATATGCCGATATTGTCCAACTCTTTAATTACCGATACCGATATCAACCGATATATACAGTCGTGGAATTAACACATTATTATGCCTAATTTGGACAACCAGGTATGGTGAAGATAAGGTACTTTTTAAAAAAAAAAAATGAATCAAATAAAATAAGATAAATAAATTAAAAACATTTTCTTGAATAAAAAAGAAAGCAAAACAATATAAAAACAGTTACATAGAAACTAGTAATTAATGAAAATTTGTAAAATTAACTGTTAAAGGTTAGTACTATTAGTGGAGCAGCAGCACGCACAATCATGTGTGCTTACGGACTGTATCCCTTGCAGACTGTATTGATATATATTGATATATAATGTAGGAAGCAGAATATTAATAACAGAAAGAAACAACCCTTTTGTGTGAATGAGTGTAAATGGGGGGAGGGAGGTTTTTTGGGTTGGTGCACTAATTGTAAGTGTATCTTGTGTTTTTTATGTGGATTTAATAATAAAAAAACAAAACAAAAAACAAAACAAAACGATACTGATAATAAAAAAACCGATACCGATAATTTCCGATATTACATTTTAACGCATTTATTATCGGACATCTCTATTGACAACACATAATAATATAAATGAATATAGTGCAAAAGGTAATGTACAGTATGTAATGCCTGAAAGGGAGTGGGAAGAAGGTAACTTATTTAATCCCACCCAGTTCTCCATTCAGTGATTATTCACATGAGCGTCACACTTTCGTATTGCATCATCGTCTACATTTCACTTTAACGCTCATATTTCTTTAACATGTACCAAAAACGCCGGACTAGAAGCCGCTACTTTTTTCCCTACGCTCTGAACCCTGCGGCTTATAAAAAAGAGCGGCTAATGTATGGATTTTTTTTTCCGTTGACGGCCATAATGCAAACAGTTTTTTTAAGAAAACAAGCAAATACACTGACAAGATGCTGCAGTGTCCTTCAATTTGGTGCGTTTAACCGGTTTGTCTTTTAGCTATCCATAGCATTTCTACTCGTACGGATTCTTCACTCCAAGCACCGTTTGTAAATTTTACGATACACAATATAACTAAAACTATTCTTACTGACGAACGCGTCATATTTGTGCATGCTATCGTAATGTGATGAAGCTAGCGTCGTTAGCATTAGCTAATGCGCTAACACGTTCACAAGTGTCTGTGTTAGTATTTTTAACTACAATATACAATATAACTAAAACTATTCTTACTGACGAACGCGTCATATTTGTGCATGCTATCGTAATGTGATGAAGCTAGCGTCGTTAGCATTAGCTAATGCGCTAACACGTTCACAAGTGTCTGTGTTAGTATTTTTAACTACAATATACAATAGAACTAAAAGTATTCTGTCTGACGAAAGAGTCATATTTGTGCATGCTATCGTAATGTGATGAAGCTAGCGTCGTTAGCATTAGCTAATGCGCCAACACGTAAACAAGTGTCCGTGTTAGTATTTTTAACTACAATATACAATAGAACTAAAAGTATTCTGTCTGACGAAAGAGTCATATTTGTGCATGCTATCGTAATGTGATGACGCTAGCGTCGTTAGCATTAGCTAATGCGCCAACACGTTCACAAGTGTCTGTGTTAGTATTTTTAACTACAATATACAATAGAACTAAAAGTATTCTGTCTGACGAAAGAGTCATATTTGTGCATGCTATCGTAATGTGATGAAGCTAGCGTCGTTAGCATTAGCTAATGCGCCAACACGTTCACAAGTGTCTGTGTTAGTATTTTTAACTACAATATACAATAGAACTAAAAGTATTCTTACTGACGAAAGAGTCATATTTGTGCATGCTATCGTAACGTGATGAAGCTAGCGTCGTTAGCATTAGCTAATGCGCCAACACGTTCACAAGTGTCTGTGTTAGTATTTTTAACTACAATATACAATAGAACTAAAAGTATTCTTACTGACGAACGCGTCATATTTGTGCATGCTATCGTAATGTGATGAAGCTAGCGTCGTTAGCATTAGCTAATGCGCCAACACGTTCACAAGTGTCCGTGTTAGTATTTTTAACTACAATATACAATATAACTAAAAGTATTCTGTCTGACGAAAGAGTCATATTTGTGCATGCTATCGTAATGTGATGAAGCTAGCGTCGCTAGCATTAGCTAATGCGCCAACACGTTCACAAGTGTCCGTGTTAGTATTTTTAACTACAATATACAATAGAACTAAAAGTATTCTGTCTGACGAAAGAGTCATATTTGTGCATGCTATCGTAATGTGATGAAGCTAGCGTCGTTAGCATTAGCTAATGCGCCAACACGTTCACAAGTGCCTGTGTTAGTATTTTTAACTACAATATACAATAGAACTAAAAGTATTCTGTCTGACGAAAGAGTCATATTTGTGCATGCTATCGTAACGTGATGAAGCTAGCGTCGTTAGCATTAGCTAATGCGCCAACACGTTCACAAGTGCCTGTGTTAGTATTTTTAACTACAATATACAATAGAACTAAAAGTATTCTTACTGACGAACGCGTCATATTTGTGCATGCTATCGTAATGTGATGAACCTAGCGTCGTTAGCATTAGCTAATGCGCCAACACGTTCACAAGTGTCTGTGTTAGTATTTTTAACTTACAGTTAAAAGTATTGTTTCTCAGTAAATTCACCAAAACGTCACCGTGGAGTTATTGAGTCTGTTTAGTGGGTCCATGACTTCTGTTTTGTTTGATCACCCGTTTTACTGCCTTGTTACAGACACCGTTTGGAAACAATTAATGTATGTAAATAAACATTTACAGAATATTTCTGTGTAAATAACTCATTTCACAACGTATATAGGGACACATAGTGGGACAGAGACATATAGTAGGACATGAACTGGAACAGGGACACATAGTGGGACAGAGACATATAGTGGGACATAAACTGGAACAGGGACACATAGTGGGACAGAGACATATAGTAGGACATGAACTGGAACAGGGACACATAGTGGGACAGAGACATATAGTAGGACATGAACTGGAACAGGGACACATAGTGGGACAGAGACATATAGTAGGACATGAACTGGAACAGGGACACATAGTGGGACAGAGACATATAGTAGGACATGAACTGGAACAGGGACACATAGTGGGACAGAGGTGGGACGTGGCGACTGGACTCGAGCAGAAGGAACTGAACCGCCCTGCTGCCATTGAAAGGGAACTTCCTGTTTGCAGAGCTGACAATGGCGGTCAGGAAGACACGTCCATTGTGGTCTAGAAGCTGTTTCTTAGTGCCCATCTTGTCCCACGCTGTGAATGTCAGCTCCCCTTTACAACATTACAGAACACACCTGACCTCTGACCTATTACGTTGTTGTATGTGATATATGACATCTATTACATTGTTGTATGTGATATATGACATCTATTACGTTGTTGTATGTGATATATGACATCTATTACATTGTTGTATGTGATATATGACATCTATTACGTTGTTGTATGTGATATATGACATCTATTACGTTGTTGTATGTGATATATGACATCTATTACGTTGTTGTATGTGATATATGACATCTATTACATTGTTGTATGTGATATATGACATCTATTACGTTGTTGTATGTGATATATGACATCTATTACATTGTTGTATGTGATATATGACATCTATTACGTTGTTGTATGTGATATATGACATCTATTACGTTGTTGTATGTGATATATGACATCTATTACATTGTTGTATGTGATATATGACATCTATTACGTTGTTGTATGTGATATATGACATCTATTACGTTGTTGTATGTGATATATGACATCTATTACATTGTTGTATGTGATATATGACATCTATTACATTGTTGTATGTGATATATGACATCTATTACGTTGTTGTATGTGATATATGACATCTATTACGTTGTTGTATGTGATATAGGACATCTATTACATTGTTGTATGTGATATAGGACATATATTACATTGTTGTATGTGATATATGACATCTATTACATTGTTGTATGTGATATATGACATCTATTACATTGTTGTATGTGATATATGACATCTATTACGTTGTTGTATGTGATATATGACATCTATTACGTTGTTGTATGTGATATATGACATCTATTACATTGTTGTATGTGATATATGACATCTATTACGTTGTTGTATGTGATATATGACATCTATTACGTTGTTGTATGTGATATATGACATCTATTACGTTGTTGTATGTGATATATGACATCTATTACATTGTTGTATGGAATAATTAACTTTAATATATGACATCTATTACGTTGTTGTATGGAATAATTAATTTTAATATATGACATGTATTACGTTGTTGTATGGAATAATTAACTTTAATGTATGACATGTATTACGTTGTTGTATGGAATAATTAACTTTAATATATGACATGTATTACGTTGTTGCATGGAATAATTAACTTTAATATATGACATGTATTACGTTGTTGCATGGAATAATTAACTTTAATATATGACATGTATTACGTTGTTGCATGGAATAATTAACTTTAATATATGACATGTACTACGTTGTTGCATGGAATAATTAACTTTAATATATGACATGTATTACGTTGTTGCATGGAATAATTAACTTTAATATATGACATGTATTACATTGTTGCATGGAATAATTAACTTTAATATATGACATGTATTACGTTGTTGTATGGAATAATTAACTTTAATATATGACATCTATTACGTTGTTGTATGTGATATATGACATCTATTACGTTGTTGTATGGAATAATTAACTTTAATATATGACATCTATTACGTTGTTGTATGGAATAATTAATTTTAATATATGACATGTATTACGTTGTTGTATGGAATAATTAACTTTAATATATGACATCTATTACGTTGTTGTATGGAATAATTAATTTTAATATATGACATGTATTACGTTGTTGCATGGAATAATTAACTTTAATATATGACATCTATTACGTTGTTGTATGGAATAATTAACTTTAATATATGACATCTATTTTGTTGTTGTATGGAATAATTAATTTTAATATATGACATGTATTACGTTGTTGTATGGAATAATTAACTTTAATATATGACATGTATTACGTTGTTGTATGGAATAATTAACTTTAATATATGACATCTATTTTGTTGTTGTATGGAATAATTAATTTTAATATATGACATGTATTACATTGTTGTATGGAATAATTAACTTTAATATATGACATCTATTACGTTGTTGTATGGAATAATTAACTTTAATATATGACATCTATTACGTTGTTGTATGGAATAATTAATTTTAATATATGACATGTATTACGTTGTTGTATGGAATAATTAACTTTAATATATGACATCTATTACGTTGTTGTATGGAATAATTAATTTTAATATATGACATGTATTACGTTGTTGCATGGAATAATTAACTTTAATATATGACATCTATTACGTTGTTGTATGGAATAATTAACTTTAATATATGACATCTATTTTGTTGTTGTATGGAATAATTAATTTTAATATATGACATGTATTACGTTGTTGTATGGAATAATGAACTTTAATATATGACATGTATTACGTTGTTGTATGTGAAAGCTCTGACAAGTATACAGTGGTAGTCCAACAATTTAGGAGAGACAAAAGCAGGGGCGGCATGAAAAAGGGGGCGTGGCCACTCACCTGGTCACAGCCAGCGTTGACCAGCTCCTGCAGCATCTGCCGGTTCACCTCCCCAGCAGGGGGCCCCGACCCGGACGAGGGGCCCGACTCATTGGCGAAGGGCATGAGGGACTTGCGTATTTCTCGCAGGGCGTTCTGGTAGTTGTAGAACTTCTGGGGGGGTCTCGCGGGCTGCTGCCGCCCCGCCCCGTCCTTGCCGCCTTTGCAGTCGGCGGGGCGGCCGCCCTCGGTCCGGGACACGCCCCCGTGCAGGGCCTGGCTCACCAGCTTGGCGGGCTGCTTCAGGCCCTCCTTGATCTCCTGAAGCCTCTGGCGGGTGTTGCCCACATAGGGGGCCGCCGGGAACGTCTTGGGCCTCATGGCTGAGGGGCCCCGGGTCAGGCACCCGGCGCGGGGACCCCTCGCGCTTGAACACCGACGCCCACGCGGATTGGTGGAAGACTTCTAAGGTTTGTCCCCGATGGTGGTCTCTGCTGGGGGGGAATACTCGGGTGGTGAGGATGGCTCCTACAGGCGCTCCATGGTGTGTCGGGTGGTGAGGATGGCTCCTACAGGCGCTCCATGGTGTGTCGGGTGGTGAGGATGGCTCCTAGAGGCGCTCCATGGTGTGTCTTTCAAGGCTCAGGTTCCAGATTGTTCCAGGACATGCAGCCGCTCACGAGGGAGCCATGCAGCCACACCATGGTGATGACAGCCTGCGCCTGCACATGGAGGGTAGAACACATGGACTTACATCCTGGACTTTACACATGGCCTAAATCTATATCACCTTACAGTATGCATATCTATATAAACACACACACATACACATACATATATATATATATATATATATATATATATATATATATATATATATATATATATATATATATATATATATATATATATATATATATATGGGGTCACATGTAAATGTCCTTATTTTTGAAGGAAAAGCACTGTACTTTTCAACGAAGATAACTTTAAACTAGTCTTAACGTTAAAGAAATACACTCTATACATTGCTAATGTGGTAAATGACTATTCTAGCTGCAAATGTCTGCTTTTTGGTGCAATATCTACATAGGTGTATAGAGGCCCATTTCCAGCAACTATCACTCCAGTGTTCTAATGGTACAATGTGTTTGCTCATTGGCTCAGAAGGCTAATTGATGATTAGAAAACCCTTGTGCAATCATGTTCACACATCTGAAAACACTTTAGCTCGTTACAGAAGCTACAAAACTGACCTTCCTTTGAGTTTGAGTTTCTGGAGCATCACATTTGTGGGGTCAATTAAACGCTCAAAATGGCCAGAAAAAGAGAACTTTCATCTGAAACTCGACAGTCTATTCTTGTTCTTAGAAATGAAGGCTATTCCACTAAATTGTTTGGGTGACCCCAAACTTTTGAACGGTAGTATATACAGTATATATACACACACACATATATATATATATAATTTTTTTTTTATATTTACATGTATTTTTTTTACATTGATTTTGGATTGAAATTATTTATATATCATTTTTTTTAATTGATGGAAAGGAAAAGTGACTCACAGATACTATTCTGCATCTACAGTGTCCATCACTTCATGTTGTGAAACCCAACACTAATGCATTTGTTTAAACCAATAAAAAATAGCAATTCTGAAAAATTATTTATTATTTATTGTCTGTGGTTTTTTTTTTTTACAACTTAACACTATTTAAAAAACAAGAAAAGACAACATGATGCATCAGCAGGGGGTCCCAACTCACATGTGAAGAATGGAAGAAGTCATAAAACACCACGTGAGAAGACACACACACACACACACACACACACACACACACACACACACACACACACACACACACACACACACACACACACACACACACACACACACACACACACACACACACACACACACACACACACACACACACACACACACACACACACAGTCAGCACATAGCACAAGTTGCACAAGTCAGCGTGTCACAACATAGTTGAGCAGCGTTGTCATCAGCAAACTCTCTCTCTCTCTCTCTCTCTCTCTCTCTCTCTCTCTCGTGCCTTACCACTAATGCAGGAAGCATACTGTATGTTCTTCCCCTGGCAAATAATGTCCATACTGTATGTCAGACCTGGGCATTATACGGCCCGCGGGCCACATCCGGCCCTTTGTGCGTCCCTGTCCGGCCCGCGTGAGGCCAGTCATAAACTACAAAATACATTCAAAAAAGTATCTATGTCGAGTGTGCAATACAACGGTGGTGCTTTTGTTTTGAAAAGCGTTATTTGTGTTACTTCCGTATGCTCGTGCGCGATTGTGGGTGAATGTGAACAGCGGCAATCACAAATTACAAAATAAATTTAAAAAAACATCTATGTCGTGTATGCCAGTGGTCCCCAACCACCGGTCCGCGGACCGGTACCGGGCCGCGGACCGATTGGTACCGGGCCGCACAAGAAATTTAAAAAAAAAAAAAAAAAAAAAAAAAAAATTTTTTTTTTTTTTTTTTTTAATGACATCAACATAAAAATCACAATATATACATTATATATCGATATAGATCAATACAGTCTGCAGGGATACAGTCCGTAAACACACATGATTGTATTTATTTATGTTAAAAAAAAATAAAAATAAAAAAAATAAAATAAAAAAATTTTAAATACACCCCCCCACCCCGGTCCGTGGGACAAATTTTCAAGCGTTGACCGGTCCGCAGCTACAAAAAGGTTGGGGACCACTGGTGTATGCAATACAACTGTGCTGCTTTTATTGTGAAAAGTGTTATTTATGGGCGTATGTCCGTGTGAGTGAAGGTGCACAGCAACAAGTGATGCACGGTTACCCTCGAGACGCTAAAAAGAGAAAAGTTGATGAGGAATGGCGTGTTTTCAACAAGACATGGACTGCCAAGTATTTCTTTACAGAAATGAAAGGTAAAGCCGTGTGCTTAATTTGTGGTACACACGTTGTTGTGTTGAAAGAATATACTACACGACGAAGCACCAGGAAAAATACCGGAATCTGTCTGATGAAGCGCGTGCAAGGGAGGCTGATGCGTTGATGGTAAAACTGCAAACCCAACAAGGACTTTTTGCCCAATGTCACACCCCCAGAGATGCAGCCGTCAGGACAAGTTTAGTCATTTCTCACAAAATCGCCAGAAAAAGTAAGGCGTTTTCTGACGGGGAGTTTATTAAGGAGTGCTTATTGGAATCTGTTGCGCTGATATGCCCGGAGAGGAGGGGCGCATTTGAGAACGTGTCACTCTCCCGACGCACTGTAACGAGGCGGGTTGAGACCATCGCTTCAGCTGAAGAACAGAACGGCCGACTTTGACTGTTTTTCGCCGGCTTTGGATGAGAGCTGCGATGTACGTGACACCGCCCAGCTGCTCATCTTCTTACGTGGGGATAACTGCAGACTTTCAAATCACGGAGGAGCTGGCAGCCATGCAGTCAATTAAAGGGACAACCACAGGTAATGACTTGTTCACATAGGTAAATGCGTGTTTGGACATGTTAGGACTGAAATGGGACAAGTTGGCAGGTGTGACAACAGATGGTTGTCCAAATCTGACGGGGAAAAATGTTGGACTTTTAAAGAGGATGCAGGATAAAGTGACATAAATGGACATTTGTGCATTGTATTATACATCAGGAAGTGTTGTGTAAGACAGTGTTGAAAATAAAACCGTCAAAAGCAATCTGCTTTTGTATAAAGTTAAGTTAGGTTAAATGAAATTATTATTATTATTTATCTTACGGTATATCAAAAATAATGTGAGCAAAATTTAATTGAAATATTGTCGGTGTGGCCCTCCAGCAGTGCTCGGGTTGCTCATGCGGCCCCCGGTAAAAATTAATTGCCCACCCCTGCTGTATGTTCTTCCCATGACAAATAATGTCCAGTCAATTTACCTGTTCCAGGGTCAAACTGTGGCCATGTATCATCTGTACGCAGCTCCTTTAACAATAATTACATCTTTTAACAATAATTACATCCTTTAACAATAATTACATCCCCACGGCTGCCAAGTACAGATGGAATTAGCCACTTTTCATGCTAGCATATTAGCTACTTTTCATGCTAACATATTAGCTACTTTTCATGCTAACATATTAGCTACTTTTCATGCTAACATATTAGCTACTTTTCACGCTAGCATGTTAGCGACCTTTCACGCTAGCATATTAGCTACTTTTGATGCTAGCATATTAGCAAGTTTTCATGCAAGCATATTAGCATGAAAATATAACATTTACATCAGCTGGACACGTCTAGTCAAGTTCACACGCTGACCTCTGACCCTAAAGGAACATCAGCTGGACACGTCTAGTCAAGTTCACACGCTGACCTCTGACCTCTGACCCTAAAGGAACATCAGCTGGACACGTCTAGTCAAGTTCACATGCTGACCCTAAACAGTCGCCATAGACACTGACCTCTGACCTTATGCCAACGAGCAATGTCATTAATGCATACATTTTTTAGTTTGCTTTGCATCCATCCATCCATCCATCCACCTGTCATCCATACATCTATAAATCCATCCATATAACCATTCATATATCATCCATCCATCCATCCATCCACCTGTCATCCATACATCTATACATCCATCCATATAACCATCCATCCATCCATCCACCTGTCATCCATCCATCTATAAATCCATCCATATAACCATTCATACATCATCCATCCATCAATCCACCTGTCATCCATCCATCTATAAATCCATCCATATATCATCCATCCATACATCCATCCACCTGTCATCCATACATCTATAAATCCATCTATATAACCATTCATACATCATCCATCCATCAATCCACCTGTCATCCATCCATCTATAAATCCATCCATATAACCATTCATACATCATCCATCCATACATCCATCCACCTGTCATCCATACATCTATAAATCCATCTATATAACCATTCATATATCATCCATCCATCCATCCATTCACCTGTCATCCATACATCTATAAATCCATCCATATAACCATTCATACATCATCCATCCATCCATCCATCCATCCATCCATCCATCCATCCATCCATCCATCCACCTGTCATCCATCCATCTATAAATCCATCCATATAACCATTCATATATCATCCATCCATACATCCATCCATCCACCTGTCATCCATACATCTATAAATCCATCCATATAACCATTCATATATCATCCATCCATATATCCATCCATCCACCTGTCATCCATACATCTATAAATCCATCCATATAACCATTCATCCATCATCCATCCATCCATCCACCTGTCATCCATCCATCAATAAATCCATCCATATAACCATTCATATATCATCCATCCATACATCCATCCATCCACCTGTCATCCATACATCTATAAATCCATCTATATAACCATTCATATATCATCCATCCATCCATTCACCTGTCATCCATACATCTATAAATCCATCCATATAACCATTCATACATCATCCATCCATCCATCCACCTGTCCACCTGTCATCCATACATCTATACATCCATCCATATAACCATTCATCCATCATCCATCCATATAACCATTCATCCATCAATCCACCTGTCATCCATACATCTATAAATACATCCATATAATAATTCATACATCATCCATCCATCCATACATCCATCCATCCATCCACCCATCATCCATACATCTATAAATCCATCCATATAACCATTCATACATCATCCATCGATACATCCATCCATCCGCCTGTCATCCATACATCCATCCATATAACCATTCATCCATCATCCATCCATACATCATCCATCCATACATTCATCCACCTGTCATCCATGCATACACCCATTTACACATCCCCCTGTCATCCATCCATAAATCTATCCATCCATCCACCTGCCATCCCTCTAATACATCCACCCATACATCCATCCATCCACATGTCAACCATCCATACATCCACCTGTCATCCATCCATATATTTACCTGTCATCCATCTATACATCCACCTTTTCATTCGTCATCCATCTATACATCCACCTTTTCATCCGTCATCCATCTATACATCCATCCAACCACACATCCACCTGTCATCCATCCCTCCATCCAGCTGGACTAGACAGTTAACACTTGTACAGGGAAGGACTGAGCAGACTGTACTTCCTGAGGAGGCTGCACTCCTTCAACATCTGTAGAAAACTCTTGTGGATGTACTAGCAGTCTGTGGTTGTAGTACCAGTCTGTGGTTGTAGTACCAGTCTGTGGATGTACTAGCAGTCTGTGGTTGTAGTACCAGTCTGTGGTTGTAGTACCAGTCTGTGGATGTACTAGCAGTCTGTGGTTGTACTACCAGTCTGTGGTTGTAGTACCAGTCTGTGGTTGTACTAGCAGTCTGTGGTTGTAGTACCAGTCTGTGGTTGTACTACCAGTCTGTGGTTGTAGTACCAGTCTGTGGTTGTACTAGCAGTCTGTGGATGTTCAGTTCTAGACTGCTTCATCCCAAGTGCAAGACTAATAGACTCAAAAACTCCTTTGTCCCACACGACATTAGACTTATTTATCCAACAATCATCATATTTATCCAACAATTAAACATCATTTTTATCCAACAATCATCATATTTATCCAACAATCATCATATTCATCCAACAATCATCATATTTATCCAACAATCAATCATCATATTTATCCAACAATCAATCATCATATTTATCCAACAATCAATTATCATATTTATCCAACAATCAATCATCATATTTATCCAACAGTCATCATATTTATCCGACAATCAATTATCATATTCATCCAACAATCATCATATTTATCCAACAATCAATCATCATATTTATCCAACAATCATCATATTATCCAACAATCATCATATTTATCCAACAATCATCATATTATCCAACAATCATCATATTTATCCAACAATCAATCATCATATTTTTCCAACAATCATCATATTTAGCCAACAATCATCATATTTATCCAACAATCATCATATTTTTCCAACAATCATCATATTTATCCAACAATCATCATATTTAGCCAACAAACATCATATTTATCCAACAATCATCCAACAGTCATTATATGTATCCAACAATCATCATATTTATCCAACAATCATCATATTTATCCAACAATCGTCATATTTAGCCAACAATCAATCATCATATTTATCCAACAATCATCACATTTAGCCAACAATCATCATATTTATCCAACAGTCATCATATTTATCCAACAATCATCACATTTAGCCAACAATCATCATATTTAGCCAACAATCAATCATCATATTTATCCAACAATCATCACATTTAGCCAACAATCATCATATTTAGCCAACAATCAATCATCATATTTATCCAACAATCATCATATTTATCCAACAATCATCACATTTATCCAACAATCATCACATTTAGCCAACAATCATCATATTTAGCCAACAATCAATCATCATATTTATCCAACAATCATCATATTTATCCAACAATCAATCATCATATTTTTCCAACAATCATCATATTTATCCAACAATCATCATATTTATCCAACAATCATCATATTTATCCAACAATCATCATATTTATCTAACAATCATCATATTTATCCAACAATCATCATATTTATCCAACAATCATCATATTTATCTAACAATCATCATATTTATCCAACAATCATCATATTTATCAGACAAATATGTCCAAGCATGTACAAATATGCATGAAAACACTCCTACAGACATCACACACACACACACACACACACACACACACACACACACACAAACACACACACACACACACACACACACACACACACACACACACACACACACACACACACACACACACACACACACGCGACACTTTAGTCAGCAACAATAGTTGTAGTTATATTGTAAAACAAAAAGAAAGAAAGTTGTGTCCATAAAACCAAAGTTAGAGTCACATAATGTTGTTGAAGCCCCGCCCAGAGGATAAGATAATAATAATAATAATAATAATAATAATAATAATAGAATATGTCACAATAGCGTGGAATCAGAAGTATTTGCAGGAAAGCTAACAACAACACACACACTGGCTGAGCTGCTGTCTCTCATGCACCCCCCACCACGCATGCGCACCACGCACATAGAGGACCGTGGAAAAAATGTGGAAAGGCCAGTTTTACACTTTTACACTTTTAGTGTCTTGTCGGAAAAAGAAGCGAGATTCAAAAAAGCCCACGTTAGCACGTTAGCATGTTAGCACGTTAGCACGACCACCATCTTCACTTTCCACACTAAACTTCCACATCAAAGTCCAAAGTGACGCTCGGTGCTCACCATTTGTGAAGAACAAGTCGACAAATCCTTTCGATTCCTTCCGAAGACCAACTTTAGTTTTTCTTTGCCCTCTAACTTTGATTGTGGTCCTCCCGTCCGTCCGGCCGGTGCTTCTCGGAGCTCCTGGCCGGGGCTCGGAGGCTCTCCGGCGGGCTCAGAGGGGCCGACGCGGGCGAGGGAAAGTGATGATAGGCGCCTCCATTTTGGAGCAGAAGATGAAGACGCAGAAGAAGAAGGAGGAGAAGAAGAAGAAGAAGAGGAAGAAGCGGAGCGAGGAGGAGAAGAAGAAGAAGAAGAAATGAGGCACAAAGTTGGACACTCGCTGCATTGTTAACATTCCACACGTCACGTGACGGACCGACGCGCGTCACAGCGGAGGCCGACGCGAAGATCGTCTACGCGGCGAGCGATGCTCCGCACGCCCGCGAGAGGGGCTGCTTTTTCGGGTCTGGGGGCGCCGATTGAAGCTTCTGAAGGTCGTGGGAGATCCACGCAGAGCGAGACGGCGGCCGTGGACTCCACAAACACTTTTTTAAAATTTTTTACATAATCAAAGTAAAAAAAACTTTTATCTTCGTCTCGGCGTCACACGTTGCGGTCGTCGAGACCACTTCCGGAGTTCACAATAAAAGCGCGGGGCGACACATCCGGTCTGAAAAATATGACGGGTTAATGAGACAAAATGAATCAATTTACAATATGTGTGTAAAAATATGCATTTCTTTACTGTTAATTGGAATATTTCAACATTTGATGATTTCCCAATATAATAATTTATTTTGTATTTACGAAATAATTAAATCAATAAATATGTCATGAAATAATTTCCAATAGATGTGTAAAAAAATATGCATTTCTTTACTGTTAATTGGAATATTTCAACATTTGATGATGTCCCAATATGATAATTTATTTTGTATTCTGTCCCGTTTGACCCTGGCCTAATGAAATAATTAAATCAATAAATATGTCATGAAATAATTTACAATAGGTGTGTAAAAAAATATGCATTTCTTTACTGTTAATTGGAATATTTCAACATTTGATGATTTCCCAATACAACAACATGAAATAATTTACAATAGATGTGTAAACAATATGCATTTCTTTATTTCCCAATATCATAATTTATTTTGTATTCTGTCCCATTTGAGCCTCCATACAAAGATTCATGAAATAATTAAATCAATAAATATGTCATAAAATAATTTACAATAGATGTGTAAAAAAATATGCATTTCTTTACTGTTAATTGGAATATTTCAACATTTGATGATTTCCCAATATAATAATTTATTTTGTATTTACGAAATAATTCAATCAATAAATATGTCATGAAATAATTTCCAATAGATGTGTAAAAAAATATGCATTTCTTTACTGTTAATTGGAATATTTCAACATTTGATGATTTCCCAATATAATAATTTATTTTGTATTTACGAAATAATTCAATCAATAAATATGTCATGAAATAATTTCCAATAGATGTGTAAAAAAATATGCATTTCTTTACTGTTAATTGGAATATTTCAACATTTGATGATTTCCCAATACAATCATTTATTTTCTATTCTGTCCCATTTGACCCTGGCCTAATGAAATAATTAAATCAATAAATATGTCATGAAATAATTTACAATAGGTGTGTAAAAAAATATGCATTTCTTTACTGTTGATTGGAATATTTCAACATTTGATGATTTCCCAATATAATAATTTATTTTGTATTCTGTCCCATTTGAGCCTTCATACAAAGATTCATGAAATAATTAAATCAATAAATATGTCATGAAATAATTTCCAATAGATGTGTAAAAATATATGCATTTCTTTACTGTTAATTGGAATATTTCAACATTTGATGATGTCCCAATATAATCATTTATTTTGTATTTACGAAATAATTAAATAAATAAATATGTCATGAAATAATTTCCAATAGATGTGTAAAAAATATGCATTTCTTTACTGTTAATTGGAATATTTCAACATTTGATGACTTCCCAATACAATCATTTATTTTGTATTCTGTCCCATTTGACCCTGGCCTAATTAAATAATTAAATCCATAAATATGTCATGAAAAATTTTACAATAGGTGTGTAAAAAAATATGCATTTCTTTACTGTTAATTGGAATATTTCAACATTTGATGATTTCCCAATATAATAATTTATTTTGTATTCTGTCCCATTTGAGCCTCCATACAAAGATTCATGAAATAATTAAATCAATAAATATGTCATGAAATAATTTCCAATAGATGTGTAAAAAAAATATGCATTTCTTTACTGTTAATTGGAATATTTCAACATTTGATGATATCCCAATATGATAATTTATAATAACAATAATAATACATTTTATTTAGTATAGCGCTTTTCAGAGCACTCAAAGACGCTTTACAGGATAAACAATTAAAATATAAAACATTTTAAAGTAAATTTATTTTGTATTTTTTCCCCTTTGATCCTCCGTACAAAGGTTCATGAAACAATTAAATCAATAAATATGTCATGAAATAATTTCCAATAGATGCGTAAAAAATATGCATTTCTTTACTGTTAATGGGAATATTTCAACGTTCCCAATATAATAATTTATTTTATATTCTGTCCCATTTGAGCCTCCATACAAAGGTTCATGAAATAATTAAATTTCCCATTTATTTAAATCAGTAAATATGTCATTGAAATAATTTCCAATAGATATGTAAAAAATATGCATTTTTTTACTGTTAATTGGAATATTTCAACATTTGATGATGTCACAATATAATCATTTATTATGTATTTTGTATTCACGAAATAATTAAATCAATAAATATGTCATGAAATAATTTCCAATAGATGCGTAAAAAAAATATGCATTTCTTTACAGTTAATTGGAATATTTCAACATTTGATGATTTCCCAATACAATCATTTATTTTGTATTCTGTACCATTTGACCCTGGCCTAATGAAATAATTAAATCAATAAATATGGCATGAAATAATTTACAATAGGTGCGTAAAAAAATATGCATTTCTTTACTGTTAACTGGAATATTTCAACATTTGATGATTTCCCAATATAATAACATGAAATAATTTACAATAGATGTGTAAAAAATATGCATTTCTTTATTTCCCAATATAATAATTTATTTTGTATTCTGTCCCATTTGAGCCTCCATACAAAGGTTCATGAAATAATTAAATCAATAATAATGTCATGAAATAATTTCCAATAGATGTGTAAAAAATATGCATTTCTTTACTGTTAATTGGAATATTTCAACATTTGATGATGTCACAATATAATAATTTATTTTGTATTTTGTATTCACGAAATAATTAAATCAATAAATATGTCATGAAATAATTTCCAATAGATGTGTAAAAAAATATGCATTTCTTTACTGTTAATTGGAATATTTCAACATTTGATGATTTCCCAATATGATAATTTATTTTGTATTCTGTCCCATTTGACCCTGGCCTAATGAAATAATTAAATCAATAAATATGTCATGAAATAATTTACAATAGATGTGTGAAAAATATGCATTTTTTTACTGTTGATTGGAATATTTCAACATTTGATGATTTCCCAATATAATAACATGAAATAATTTACAATAGATGTGTAAAAAAAATGCATTTCTTTATTTCCCAATATAATAATTTATTTTATATTCTGTCCCTTTTGAGCCTCCATACAAAGGTTCATGAAATAATTAAATCAATAATTATGTCATGAAATAATTTCCAATAGATGTGTAAAAAATATGCATTTCTTTACTGTTAATGGGAATATTTCAACATTTGATGTTGTCACAATATAATCATTTATTTTGTATTTTGTATTCACGAAATAATTAAATCAATAAATATGTCATGGAATAATTTCCAATAGATGTGTAAAAAAAAAAAGCATTTATTTACTGTTAATTGGAATATTTCAACATTTGATTTCCCAATACAATCATTTATTTTGTATTCTGTCCCATTTGACCCTGGCCTAATGAAATAATTAAATCAATAAATATGTCATGAAATAATTTACAATAGGTGTAAAAAAATATGCATTTCTTTACTGTTAATTGGAATATTTCAACATTTGATGATCTCCCAATATAATAACATGAAATAATTTACAATAGATATGTAAAAAATATGCATTTCTTTATTTCCCAATACAATAATTGATTTTGTATTCTGTCCCATTTGAGCCTCCGTACAAAGGTTCATGAAATAATTAAATCAATAAATATGTCATGAAATAATTTATTTAATCGTTGATTTAATTCAATCGCTTCATTATTTTACGATTTAATACCTATTTCATGATTTATTTATTTCTATAGACATAATTATGACATCCTGTCTAATTCGTCCCACCGTACACATGTTCATGTGATAAATGCTTAAATATACAAATTAAATTGTGAAATTAGTAAAACATGAAATCGTGCAATAAATCATTAATTTGTGAAATAATGTAATAATATTTACATTAATCCATCCATTTTCTACCGCTTGTCCCTATCTCAGCTGCATTCGGGCAGAAGGCATTAATAATTACATCAATTATTTTGATCAATCACATAAATTATATCATTTTAAATCAAATTATTCTTTGACAATTTGAATATCAAATACATCCATTTCCAATTTGAGTCATTTTAATGACACATTTAATTATTTAAAAAAACTATTATGTTTGATTTGAACCTCCATGAAAAAAATAGTTTGGCATACGAAGTTAAAATATACGGTATAATATATCATTTTTTTATACACCTAACTCCGTGTCAGCGTCACACTTTGCGGCCGTCAAGATGAGAAACAAACTTCCGGACTTCACAATAAAAGCAGTGCTGCAGTACATCCGGTCTAAACATTTTTTTTAAAATGACAAATGCGTTATTAGATGTGTAAAATCATATTTATTGAAATTAATTCAATAATTATTTCACAATCTAATCATCTATTTTACAATTTATTAAGTACTTTGTCATTCTGTCACATTTGACCCTCCATTAATTACACTAGTAATTCAGTAGATAAATACATCATGAAAAATAATGTGTTAAATCGTGACGAAAATTACATTTTTTAATTTATTCAACTATTTTACAATTATTGTACAATTTAATATAATTTTCATGATTTATTTGTGTCACAATTTAATTATGTCGTTGTCTTTTGTCCCACCGTACAGAGGTTGATGAAATAAATGACTAAATATATAAATTAAATTGAGAAATAATGAAAACATGCACTGTTTTTATGAACTTTGAATTAATTTAAAATAATTAAATTATTTTAATTTAATGGATATAGATATGCATCGAATCAATAAATGATGCATTTAATATCAAATATATTTATTTCCAATTTTAATTATTTATTGACCACATTTAAGTCGTTTTATTTCATTCTGTTTGACCTACAAAGTTAAAATATATGGTATATATACTCCTTTATTCACTACCTTAAAAAGGCACACTTGTATTTTCTCGACCTTGTACCGCATGTATCATATTGAGAACAGTTACACTTCATTTAACTGTAAAATTGAGCTGCAAGTTTGTTTTTGTTTATTTCGACATAAAATCTGAGGTTATAGTTTTCACACTGAATTGAAAAACGTTCTTTTTTTTTTTACTGCTAACTTTTCCCCCCCCCCCCCAATGTACAGGACAAAGATCTAGAATGAGTAGACCATGACCAAGTTCTACACTGAGTGTTTATTGACTTCACCGCTAAAGGCAAAAGTTATGAGAAACTTCTAGAAGTGTAAAGAAACAGGAGCGACTTCAGCGTTTCTCTCTGAGCTAATGACGACATTCTAGAAGCTTCTCTTCTGAGACCATTCACACAAAATGGACTCCAGTTTGCAGGAATCCAGGTGGGGAAAGTGCAGGAGAAATAAATATGGATGTAGAGGGTAGGTGCCGCGTTCATCGACACGTCCGTCACTAAGACGACGACAACAACGAAAAGGAAAAAAAGGTGCATTCACGAAAATGGAGACCGACTTCACGCTTCTAATGTCCATCATCATCTTCATCATCAAGTGTGATGACAAAATGTCATCATTGTTGAGGGAAAATAAAACAGAGCAACGTATTTCATAATGAACTTTTTTTTTTTTTTTTACAAATGAATCATTAAACTATTGCATTTTAAAATGAAGTGGCGACTTGCCCAGGGTGTACCCCCCCTTCCGCCCGATTGTAGCTGAAATAGACTCCAGCGCCCCCCCGCCATACTAAAGGGAATAAGCTGTAGCAAATGGATGGATGGATGGGCATTTTAAAATGTATAATAAATATAATAATAATAATGAAATATATTTTCAATTTAAATTGTGAGATCTAATGGTACATTCCGATTATTACTATACATCCATCGTCTTCCGCTTATCCGAGGTCGGGTCGCGGGGGCAGCAGCCTAAGCAGGGAAGCCCAGACTTCCCTCTCCCCAGCCACTTCGTCCAGCTCTCGCCGGGGGATCCCGAGGCGTTCCCAGGCCAGCCGGGAGACGTAGTCTTCCCAACGTGTCCTGGGTCTATCCCGTGGCCTCCTGTCGGTCGGACGTGCCCTAAACACCTCCCTAGGGAGGCGTTCGGGTGGCATCCTGACCAGATGCCCGAGCCACCTCATCTGGCTCCTCTCCATGTGGAGGAGCAGCGGCTTTACTTTGAGCTCCCCCCGGATGGCAGAGCTTCTCACCCTATCTCTAAGGGAGAGACCCGCCACCCGGCGGAGGAAACTCATTTGGGCCGCTTGTACCCGTGATCTTGTCCTTTCGGTCATAACCCAAAGCTCCTGACCATAGGTGAGGATGGGAACGTAGATCGACCGGTAAATTGAGAGCTTTGCCTTCCGGCTCAGCTCCTTCTTCACCACAACGGATCGATACAGCGTCCGCATTACTGAAGACGCCGCACCGATCCCACCATCCACTCTTCCCTCACTCGTGAACAAGACTCCGAGGTACTTGAACTCCTCCACTTGGGGCAAGATCTCCTCCCCAACCTGGAAATGGCATTCCACCCTTTTCCGGGCGGGAACCATGGACTCGGACTTGGAGGTGCAGATTCTCATCCCAGTTGCTTCACACTCGGCTGCGAACCGATCCAGCGAGAGCTGAAGATCCTGGCCAGATGAAGCCATCAGGACCACATCATCTGCAAAAAGCAGAGAACTAATCCTGCAGCCACCAAACCGGATCCACTCAACGCCCTGACTGCCCCTAGAAATTCTGTCCATAAAAGTTCAGAACAGAATGGGTGACAAAGGGCAGCCTTGGCGGAGTCCAACCCTCCCTGGAAACGTGTCCGACTTACTGCCGGCAATGCGGACCAAACTCTGACACTGATCATACAGGGAGCGGACCGCCACAATAAGACAGTCCGATACCCCATACTCTCTGAGCTCTCCCTACAGGACTTCCCGGGGTACACGGTCGAATGCCTTCTCCAAGTCCACAAAGCACACGTAGACTGGTTGGGCAAACTCCCATGCACCCTCAAGGACCCTGTCGAGAGTATAGAGCTGGTCCACAGTTCCACGACCAGGACGAAAACCACGCTGTTCCTCCTGAATCCGAGCTTCGACTATCCGGCGTAGCCTCCTCTCCAGTACACCTGAATAGACCTTACCGGGAAGGCTATTTTTTTTTAATGAACATTTAATCAAAATCCATTCATAACTTCTTGAGTTACAGACAGACAAACCCCCGGGGAAAACACAACCGCTTTGGCGGAGATCCGCGCAATAAAGCGCTACCTTGGTCTCCAGCATTTCTCGGTGAAAAGCGTTCGATGGAAGATACTTGATAAACCATCACCCGGAAAAACTTCGAATCAAATTTGGAGGTATTTACCTTGTTCAAAGTCCAATTGTCGGACATTTGCTTGAAACCGTGGATGTTTCCGCACAGTTCTTTAAATCACAAATTTGTAGAAATAATTACGAACATTGAAGAATTATGTTTGTCTTCAGTTACAGGAAGTGTTTATTTATCCTAAACACTTCATTTTACACACTATCATTTTTTTGGACAATTCCACAATATCATACCGTGACCTTAAAGGGAAACTGCATGTTTTTTGGGGGGAATTTTGCCTATGGTCAATCATTATGAGAGACAGGAACTCACACATCTTTTATTTTTAGGATTCTTAAGATGATTAAAACGCTTGGAAGATTAATTGTAGCCTTCAAAGTCCTCTAAAACAACTTCAACGACCCCCATCAACATTTTATATACACACTACACAAGTATATATATATATATATATATATATATATATATATATATATATATATATATATATATATATATATATATATATATATATATATATATATATATATATATATATATATAATGTAGTAACAGACACTTTACAATATGTACAATATTTATCATATTTCGATCATTTTAATTATTGCCGGAACTTCTTTCCTCAGTGCATTTTTTTCCGAATTCCGGCAACAAATGTGCGTTCCTACTTACGTTGTGTTTTCTAATCATGGCAGACTTGAGCACAAAGGGAAGAGTGAGACGTTGGAGCAGACGGAAGCCAAAAAAGTGAGGTCGGTGTGACTTTGACGATATAAAATATGAAACTTGGAGACGAGCTATTTGGACATAAACGGAGTGCTTACCCAAAATGAACCTGGAAAAAATGTCCCCGGCCAGCTGGACCAAACAGACAACATCACACACACGCGCAGCACGTCATGCGTGTTATTACAGTACATACAGAGTCCAGCTAGCTGTGTACAGACAAAACATGAAATAATAATTTACAGATACTAATATGATTGTTTATGTTTTTCAGTCAGTACAGGTTGGTGTCCTATCACATTGTGTTGAGCGTTACAAACTCGAAAGCCTTTCGGGCGCCGACGTATCTTGCCGTAACTAGCTCACTGCTAATACCATAGCACGCAGATGTGTTACTACTTGGGGTGTAACAGTATGTGTATTTGTATTGAACAGTTTCGGTTCGGTTCGGAGGTGTACCGAACGAGTTTCCACACGGACATATTAAGTAGCCGCCTCCGCTTCCTTCTGCCTGTTTCTGTCAGTCCTCTACACAGCACCCAGCATTGTCCCACCCACACAACCATCTGATTGGTTACAAACAGAGCGGTAACAGCCAATCAGCAGTGCGTATTCAGAGCGCATGTAGTCAGTGCTTAGCGTTTAGCAGGTAAGCATCAGGCAGCGGACTCTCCCCAAATGATAATAAACACCTCCCAGTCAACTACTAGTAACATCACTATGAGCCCGTTGACCTTCTAGAAATATAAAAGGCAGCTCAGCTCGCTCGCAGTCCTGGCTTGAGGTGAAGGCTAATTCGCTTTTAGCGTAACGTTAGCTCATTTTGCGGTGTGTGTGTGTGTGTTACGGACAGCAAAGCCCTGTCTGTCTGTTATTTCACTTGACCTTTTTCTGTGTTGATTGAGCTGTGTTGAAGCAGCAAAAAAGGACATTATGTTAAATGAAGAGTTTCTGTCTCTGATAGTTGATATAATAATGTAAGTGCATCATTAAGCCTACATGAACTCCATGGTGTTCAGGGATGAATAGTCTCTCCTATTGCTATTGTACCATTTTTTCAGCTATAGTTACATTAGTAATGGAGCAGCCTAGTTTTGAATGGCAGGGTCCCTGCTATCACATGTTGATAAAAATATAACATTTACATAATAAATCAACTACAGGCTTCTTAAATGCTGTAATAAATTAAGCATGAGTTGACTTGAAACGGTTTAATGTTGCACTTTTTATATGTAGAAGAAAAGTTTTGTCATTTTATTTAATCTGAGCAACAACTTGACGCAGTTTAATGTTGATTAACGTGGGCAGAATTATTATAGTGTTCCCAATGTTAAAAGGATAAAGCCATTGTTTACAAATTTGGTAAATAACTAACCAAAAAATGTATATTTTGTTGTTTTCTTACTGTACCGAAAATGAACCGAACCGTGACCTCTAAACCGAGGTACGTACCGAACCGAAGTTTTTGTGTACCGTTACACCCCTAGTTACTACGCTAGAAAAAATAGTTCCTCAGTGTTCACTCCTACAATAACAATGTTGCTACAGCTTGGTTATTAAACAGGTTACAGAACATAAATTAATTGTTTGTGGTTTTTTGAGTGCATTTTCAAAGTGATTTAGAGGTAGAATTGATTGTAACATTAGCTGCGTTGCTAGCTACCAAGAACGAGCTGAGTTTTACACGTTAGAATGCAAAGAGCAACAACTTTTGTCTTCTTGTCTCTCATGATTGCGAAGGATACCGTATTTCCTTGAATTGCCGCCGGGAATATAGTATTCACCTGCCTAGAATTACAGCCGGGTCAAACTCGTTTCGCAAAATAATAAGCGCATGCTTGGCACTTCCGCCGGGTCAAATATGAGTCATTAAATGACTCCCGCCTCCTGGTGGTAGAGGGCGCTAGTGATCCTTCTTGCGACTACCAGTACTGCAGAAGACCGGTGCTGCAGAAGACAACAAGCAGCAAGCGTGAGCAGCAATCGTTTGCTTGCACTTTTAACAGAGGATTACATATCTAAAATAAAACAGTTTTCTAAACTGGACTATCAATCAAAGCAGGAGGTCATAATTAAAGGAATAGCTCTATCGAGACAGAGAGACTTTTAAAACTGAAGAAAGATAAGGAAGACTTCTATAAAAAAGTTATCGATGCTTTTGATCAGAAGCAGCTGCACATGGACTCATTTATAAGTAAAGGTAAGACCATAATAACGTTTTTTTTAATTAAATGTGCTTTACATGATAAGGTAAGCGCCGGAGTGAGAAGAGGTTTTAAAATAATTAGCGCATGCTTGCCCATTCCGCATGCTTTTGGTAAGCGCAGGAGTGAGAAGAGGTTTTAAATTAATTAGCGCCTCGGCGGCTATTCAAGGAAATACGGTAGGCACAATTCCAAAAAAAAAAGTGCACCGTGACAATATGGCACCGTGACATTTTGATCCGTACTAGATGGTGCACCTCGCAGCTGGCATGGTTTTTGGTTGGTGTTGAGGAAAAAGATGGAGGAGAAGATGAGAAGATTGCATACGACACAAGAGTGTTTGGATTAAAGCGTCTTGACAACACAAGGCACACTGGACCTTCTATCCAACGTCACGCGAGAAACAGTCCTTTGAGAGGGGCGGGGCTTTATGACGTCCAATAGAAAAGGAGGACTACAAAAGTGCCTGAAAAAAAAAGCATAAGCTCTCTGCTACATCGGGGGTGCTAGTGATATTTTGGTTTCCTGCTCGCCAAACGGGAAGGTTTCACTCGAGCGGCGCGGCGGAGATGCAGAGGTTGTTTAAGGCACAAGCCACCTGCACGATCTTGTCAAAGGTGGACATGTTGGACGTGCGCTCGGCGGCCGAGGCGAAGGGACTCTCCACGGGCCCGGTGAGCATGGCGTACCGCCGCCGCACCATGGACACTACCCGCTCCACGTGGGCCTGCACGTCCGTCGCGGCGCCGCCCGCCGCCAGGGAGCCCTGCGCCGTCCCGAAGCGGGCGCCGCGGGCGGCCACGGCGTCGGAAATGTCCAAGTCCCGGCTGGCCAAGACCACGTCGCCCGGGAGGAGCTTGCACAGAAAGCCGCAGCTCTCTGCTAGATCGCGAGGGCTGACGTTTCCCAGGATGCCCCTGGAGACGAAGGTGACCACGCCCTGGGGGGCCACGCCGATCAGGTAGTTCAAGACGTTACAAGCGGCCGCCGTCCCCTGCTGGGGCTTGTTGCCGCTGGCAACCGGGCCCTCGCAAGGCACGGTGAAGCAGTCCACGATGACGGCGCAGTCCGGGCAGGAGGCGCGCAGGGCCACCGGAAGGTTTTTCCTCAGCTCGGCTCGCGAGGGCCAGAAGACGGCGGTGGGCACCAGGGTGGAAGACATGATGTTGACCATGTGATGCACCGTCCTGACCACGGTGCCCACCTTCACGCCAAAGCGGTAGGCCAGGTCCTGGTTGCGCAGGTCCAGGCGGAGACGCATGAGCGTGAGCAGGAGCTGCTGGAACTTGGAGAGCTTCATGTTCCTGATGGCGTCCATGTGCGGCGCCAGGAGCAGCATGACCGTCTCCAGCACGAAGAAGTTGGGCAAGCCCGTGTAAAACTTCACCTTCTCGGCGTCGTTCCTCAGGGAGCTCTCCGACAAGGACATCTTTTCCACCGACTCCCTCAGCGCTTGGTTCTCGCGCCTCAACGCCTTGAGGAGGTCGTCCAAGTTGGAGGTCCGGGCGAATGCCTCGTCCTTACCGTCGCTCGTGGACTCGTCGTCTTCGTCCTCGTCGTCGGCGCTCATCGAGGACGACGCGCTGCCCTCGCGCTCCTTGGGACTTGACTCGTTGGGTCCGGACCCGCCTTGGCGCTGCAGGAACAACAGGGCGTTGGCTGCCTCCACCCGGGCTTCCTGCTTGTCTGCTGCGGCCTCCGGTGGACCGGGCTCCTTCATCTCAGCAGTGAAGATGGAAGGAACATAGTCCGGAGAACGAGGGTTCTTCACTTGTTTACCTGCAGGCAGGAAAGACTTTGTCTTACTCATGTCAACTAGTCGCACAAGCAGCTTCCCACACAAAACAGACCGTTGACACTGCACACCAAATCGGATTTTTCTGCCCTTAAGTGACACAGATCGGATATTTGTTGCCGGTCTAAACGCTCCAAAGTGCTTCAGATTAGGGGTGTAACGGTACGTGTATTTGTATTGAACCGTTTCGGTACGGGGTTTCGGTTCGGTTCAAAGGTGTACCGAAGGAGTTTCCACACGAACATATTAAATAGCCGCCTCCGCTTCCTTCTGCCTGTTTCTGTCAGTCCTCTACACAGCACCCAGCATTGTACCACCCACACAACCATCTGATTGGTTACAAACAGAGCGGTAACAGCCAATCAGCAGTGCGTATTCAGAGCGCATGTAGTCAGTGCTTAGCGTTTAGCAGGTAATCATCAGGCTGTGGACTCTCCCCAAATGATAATAAACACCTCCCAGTCAACTACTAGTAACATCACTATGAGCCCGTTGACCTTCTAGAAATATAAACGGCAGCTCAGCTCGCTCGCAGTCCTGGCTTGAGGTGAAGGCTAATTCGCTTTTAGCGTAACGTTAGCTCATTTTGCGGTGTGTGTGTGTGTGTGTTACGGACAGCAAAGCCCTGTCTGTCTGTTATTTCACTTTACCTTTTACTGTGTTGATTGAGCTGTGTTGAAGCAGCAAAAAAGGACATCATGTTAAATGAAGAGTTTCTGTCTCTGATAGTTGATATAATAATGTAAGTGCATCATAAAGCCTACATGAACTCCATGGTGTTCAGGGATGAATAGTCTCTACTATTGCTATTGTACTATTTTTTCAGCTATATTTACATGAATCATTAGTAATGCAGCAGCCTAGTTTTGAATGGCAGGGTCCCTGCTATCACATTGTGGGGCGGCATGGCGTAGTGGGTAGAGCAACCGTGCCAGAAACCTGAGGGTTGCAGGTTCGCTCCCCGCCTCTTACCATCCAAAAATCGCTGCCGTTGTGTCCTTGGGCGGGACACTTCACCCTTTGCCCCCGGTGCCACTCACACCGGTGAATTGAATGATAGGTGGTGGTCGGAGGGGCCGTTGGCGCAAATTGCAGCCACGCTTCCGTCAGTCTACCCCAGGGCAACTGTGGCTATGAAAGTAGCTTACCACCACCAGGTGTGAATGAATGATGGGTTCTACATGTAAAGCGACTTTGGGTACTTAGAAAAGCGCTGTATAAATCCCAGGTATTATTATTATTAATATTATCATCACATGTTGATAAAAATATAACATTTACATAATAAATCAACTACAGCAGGGGTCTCAAACTCAATTTACCTGGGGGCCACTGGATGCAGGAACTGGGTGAGGCTGGGCCGCAAGAAAAGATTTCTTAAAAAAAAATCTAACATGCACTTTTTAATGAATTCACCTTCTTTGAATGGCTTTCCCGCCCTAGCAACCATCTCACTCACCATGTAGCTAGCTAGCTTTGACTGCTGCATCGCTCTTTTCGCATATTTATCCAACAATCATCATATTTATCCAACGATCATCATATTTATCCAACAATCAAACATCATATTTATCCAACAATCATCATATTTATCCAACAATCATCACATGTATCCAACAATCAATCATCATATTTATCCAACAATCATCATATTTATCCAACGATCATCATATTTATCCAACAATCAAACATCATATTTATCCAACAATCATCATATTTATCCAACAATCATCATATGTATCCAACAGTCATCACATGTATCCAACAATCAATCATCATATTTATCCAACAATCATCATATTTATCCAACAATCATCATATTTATCCAACAATCAAACATCATATTTATCCAACAATCAATCATGATATTTATCCAACAATCAATCATGATATTTATCCAACAATCATGATATTTATCCAATAATCATCGTATTTATCCAACGATCATGATATTTATCCAACGATCATCATATTTATCCAACAATCATCATATTTAGCCAACAATCAAACATCATATTTATCCAACAATCATCATATTTATCCAATGATCATCATATTTATCCAACAATCATCATATTTAGCCAACAATCAAACATCATATTTATCCAACAATCATCATATTTATCCAACAGTCATCGTATGTATCCAACAGTCATCGTATGTATCCAACAATCAATCATATATTTATCCAACAATCATCATATTTATCCAACAGTCATCACATTTAGCCAACGATCATGATATTTATCCAACGATCATCATATTTATCCAACAATCATCATATTTAGCCAACAATCAAACATCATATTTATCCAACAATCATCATATTTATCCAACAATCATCATATTTATCCAATAATCATCATATTTATCCAACAAACATCATATTTAGCCAACAATCAAACATCATATTTATCCAACAATCATCATATTTATCCAACAGTCATCGTATGTATCCAACAATCAATCATATATTTATCCAACAATCATCATATTTATCCAACAGTCATCATATGTATCCAACAATCATGATATTTATCCAACAATCATCATATTTATCCAACAATCATCATATTTATCCAACATTCATCGTATGTATCCAACAATCAATCATATATTTATCCAACAATCATCATATTTATCCAACAGTCATCATATGTATCCAACAATCATTGTATTTAGCAAACAATCAATCATTATATTTATCCAACAATCATCATAATTATCCAACAATCAAACATCATATTTATCCAACAATCATCATATTTATCCAACAATCATCATATTTATCCAACAGTCATCATATGTATCCAACAATCATTGTATTTAGCAAACAATCAATCATTATATTTATCCAACAATCATCATATTTAGCCAACAATCAAACATCATATTTATCCAACAATCATCATATGTATCCAACAATCATCATATGTATCCAACAATCATCATAATTATCCAAAAATCATCATATGTATCCAACAATCAACAAACTTTTTTTGATTCCTAGGAAATAGCAAAGGACCGAAAATTACTTGAACGCATATTTTCTTGTTACGTACATTGCGTAAGTTTATTACGTAAGTGAGTTGAAAAATAACGCTACCGTATATCCACGCTAGAACCATAAAAAGATTAGAATTCACCCAAAAATATTACACTATATAGCATCTGTGGTCACCGAATCTGTATTTTTACAAGGCCCTGCCTTCTGAAATACATCTCCTATGGAGAAGTCCCAGATCCTTGTGTGGAGCTCAGCGATCTACAAGGGTCTGGCGAGAGTCAGGCTAGTCCATCCCGAGTAGTCAGTGAGAACCTGAGTGAAGTTGGCGCCCCAACTTGTTCAAAATCTCCCCGTCGTTTGTGCTCCTCCCCCTGGAGGCGCTGGACCAAATGGATGGGGAGAGGGAAGTCTGTGCTTCTCTACTTAGGCTGCTGCCCCCGCGACCCGACCTCGGATAAGCGGAGGAAGATGGAGTTTTTTTTAATTACAAAGGCATTGTTTTATAAAAAGCTGCAAGTGATAAACGCTTTTTAGTGAAGCAAAAAATTTAAAACTGTAAATATATATATATATATATATATATATATATATATATATATATATATATATATATATATATATATATAAATAAAACATTTTTTTGATTCCTACGAAATAGCGATTTTTAAAGGACTGAAAATTACTTGTACACATATTTTCTTGTTACGTACATTGCGTAAGTTTATTACGTAAGTGAGTTGAAAAATAACGCAACCGTATATCCACGCTACAGCCATAAAAAGATTAGAACCCACTCAAAAATATTACACATATATATATATATAAATATTTATTTAAGGCTGGGCAATATACCGGAATTATGTAATACCGGTATCATTTAGAAAGCGGTACATATTTGAAACAATACCGCCATACCGGTATCTTTTGATGTGCATTTCTTACGGCGGTTTGCTCTTCTTTGCGCCTGACAGGTGAAGCTGTTTACGGAGGCTTCTCTGACGCACTGACAAACTATGCGCATCAAACATTTTTTTGATTTTTTTTTTAACACCTCTGGATCCCCCGGGAATAGCTGGACGAAGTGGCTGGGGAGAGGAAAGTCTAGGCTTCCCTGCTTAGGCTGCTGCCCCCGCGACCCCACCTCAGATAAGCGGAAGATGGATGGATGGAACGTGATATGGGGGCTGGCTGTGAATCAAAAAACGGTAATAACCTAAAAAACTACAATATTAAACCGATTTTTTTTTTTTTTAAACATGATTATGACATATTTGGGGAGATGTTGACAAGGTGGGACACAGGTACATGGCAAGTAACTTCCATAGGAGTGGACTTTTAAATTGGCATAGCTGTAAAAACTGCCATTACATAAACATAATGCCTTCACACGACCATAGCAAAAACGGATATAATAAGCCAACATGTGGGAAAAGGTGAAGAATAAAAAAAAAAGTCCTACCGGAGATGAAGTGCGTGCTGCACAGCCGGCTGCCGTCGTTGGGCAGCCAACCCTGGCGGTTGACGGCCGCTATCCACCGCTGCTTTCTCTCGGCGTCCCGGGGGAAGCGGTAGAAGGACAGGCTGGTGCCGGGAGTCCTTCGGTTCCTGCAGCCGGCCACCACGCACGTATGAACCATAGCAAAGGCGGCGGGGAGTGCGCGGAGCTCCGCCAGCTAGCCGAGCTAGCTAGCAAGCAGCCTAGCGGGTGCTTTTGACTCCCAAAATGGCGGCCAACAGTCTAACATAGCAAAGAGCAGTCCGCGGAAGGGGCGGGGTCAACGTCTGACGTCATACGTACCTTACGATTAATTCATGGTTACGTTACGGACAAAATTAAAACTACGCAAAAACTATTACCAAACGTTAAGTGCATAGATTTCAACATTTAATTTTCGCAGTGTTGGAATAATTGATACTGTTTGTACACCAAAGATGCAATGATACATTATACGACATAGAGTCAGAACATCTACATCTGAGCTTTCAGTTAATATTAAGTCATGAATTCAATCAATATAATAATAGTGTGAGAGTCCAGTCCATAGTGGATCCAACATAATAGTGAGAGTCAAGTCCATAATGGATCTAACATAATAGTGTGAGAGTCCAGTCCATAGTGGATCTAACATAATAGTGTGAGAGTCCAGTCCATAGTGGATCTAACATAATAGTGTTAGAGTCCAGTCCATAGTGGATCTAACATAATAGTGTGAGAGTCCAGTCCATAGTGGATCCAACATAATAGTGTGAGAGTCCAGTCCATAGTGGATCTAACATAATAGTGAGAGAGTCCAGTCCATAGTGGATCTAACATAATAGGATAGGACTTTATTGTCATTGCACAAGATTAGACAAACACTGTACAGGAACGCTGATGGGTCGCCAAAGGCGCCCCGTAAAAGATAAGAAAAAGGTAAAACGCTGGGGAAGAAGATGAGTAAAAAAATACAATCTAGACTGGGCTCCTAAGGGGGCCTAGTCTGGAGTGGGAAAAAACCTCCATGCAATGCACACATAAACATGTTACATTTAATCACGACAACTCGCAACAGAGGGCCGGGGAGTTGGGACCCTGGAGGGCGACTGCTGCTATGAAGCGCTGCCAGCCGTCCATCACCCCGAGGGGAAACAATCGCTGGTGAGGGCGTGGGGTGGGGAAGGGGTGTGTGTGTGTGTGTGTGTATGTGCCCGTTGTCTTGGGTGTGATGATGTAAAGTTCATAGACTGGGGCCGTTCTGCATGCAAGCAAAAGTTCGACTCCAGGTGTCGTTGAGGAGGGAGGGAGGTCAAAAGCGTCCATCATTGAGGTGTCCTCGGGGGTGTTTTCAGAACAGCCGGTTCCTGTTGTTCACAGCGTCAAGGCCATTCGAGGGAGTCAAATCGTAGATTAGGATGTTTGTTTTCCGCGAGCAGACAATACAATGACTTGTCTCTTCTTTTCGGCCATGCTGACTGCTCTCATATACAATTTTTCCTTTTCAGCAAGCTTCTCCATGGGTTAGCCTACCTACTCTATACAGTATTTACAACCTTACTAGTGTTCACTTCACAGCCACAGATGGTTCATCGAGTTATTGACATTATTTACACGTTACTTTGGTTCATTCACACATTACTTTGGCATTTTTGCTTTGATGGCTGACCTGAGCCTTCCTGGCAATTTTCTGAGCCGCTTGCATTTTCCTTCTTGTTTATGCTTTAGTGGATTCTGCCTTGGATTTTATGGTCAATTTCTGTCTCTTCGACTTCCTCTCCACTTCTAAATGCTCCAAATGCAAAAATCATAAAGAGTACTAACAATGTTTATTATACTAGCTAACCTCCTTTATCTGAATAGCCATTTGTGATTTATAGCATGAAATAACAAATATCTTGCAGTCATGTTGTTTTGTTTCAAAATGATTCAACTATTCAAAGTCAAGATATAAACAGTAGAAATAATGAACAAAATGTCAGCTACCGTCTTGTTGTACAACACCAATGAAAAGGAAATGTAGCATTTATACAGACTATACTGTAGCAAACATGTCTGCCACAATCATGTGTGTTCTTAAATGTGTCTTCCACATTTTCCATGTCGAGAGCAGTTTTAATTTATTTATATTTGAGTATTTACTAAAATTTGTAAAAGGTTTGAGTGTTTTTTTTATGATAAAAAGGCAAAACTAAGTTTGCACACCCAGTTTTGGTGAACTCCAGCACGTTCACTTCCTGTTGTAGACACTTGTATGTCACTTCTTGATGGGTAAAATACATAAATGTCTCTTGTTTTCATGTTAGCATGTAAGCTAGGTAGCCAGCCATTAGCCCACGAGCTTGCTTCTCCTGTAAATTAGCAGTATCACCGGTCCAAGAGCAGTTATTAATCACAGAATTACGACCATTTTCATCCACCGACAGGAGTTATACAGCAATTTGACATTAACTCCGCAATAACGAGTCCCAAATTTAGGTCATTACATGTTGATTATTTACAATGTCCAGCTACACAATCTGAATCTCTCCATCATTGAGCACGCCCCTCAGAACTTCATGATGTAATAACGATGATGTTGGCCACAGCGGGAGGTTTCAAGTCATAAAGGCTTTAGTCATCCAATGTGATATTTCGCCAGTCATAACCGATGATTTGTCATCTAAGGCTACATGCGGCCAATCATAAGGACTGATGTGGCATCATTGAAGGCTACGTGTCAGTCATAAAGGCCTAGGTCAAGTCATATGGAAGGCCTGGCGCTGGTAGGCGACACTCAGCGGAGAACATACCTTTTTTGCATATCATTTGTTTTTTAACTCTACGAGTACAAAAAAGGATATCTTGCTCAACTCTTGAGATGGCTTCCAACCCATTTTTTCCAGATACCAGTGGCATTGCAAATATGCTCCTCTCCGGGCTGCTGGATGGGCTCAACCTCGACGATGAAAGGCCATCGAGTGACTTTGACGACGGACACAGGTCTTCACGCCCCAAAGAGGCTTCGAACAGGGATCGAATGTGCGAACCCTCAAGGATGGGAAGCTGCTCAGAAACAGACACACCCACCACGATATGTTCGGACGATGACGTGCAGGGTGGATTCAAGACAAACTGGAGCCCCACCAGTCAGGAATTTGACCACGCAGAGGAGGATGGGGTCATACTGAAAAGGCTGGTATCAAACTATTCCACATTATCTCCACATAATGACAACATTTATGCAATCAGTTCAGAGTCCTCAGAACATGACAATAGTTCTGATGGGACATCCCCTACCACAATAAGCTTGGATGTGGACATAAAAGCGGCAATCAAAACAGCCTCCACCACCATCTATAAGGGCTTAGTTCATCACGTTGACCACTACAGTGATCCCACAAAAGAAGGAAATGTTCTTTTGCGCAGGGAACATCTCTTGGGACATGACCCATGTATCCATGGATCTATAGACACATCCGTATGGAGCGATGGCGACAATGAGGCCACTTTGTCGTCGCCCCTGATCTCCACAGGCGAAGAACTGGATTTGGTAGAGAATGGAAATGAACTAGAGGAAGACATAGCGCTAAAATCCTTAAGCCTGTCCCCGCAAGAGGAGCAGACTAGAGATGTGACACCAGCCTTAAGCCCCGCTTTAAATGATTTACATCTTGATTTGACAAAGGATTCAACCTTGGAATGCCCGGAACAGGAACAGTGTCTTCTGACCTTCTCCCCTATGTTGGTCAGCCCGGATGAGTGTCTCCTGGACAAGGGCATGCTGGACGCTGTAAAAGACGACGACACACAAGAGGAAGATATGTCATCTAAATCATCAAGCCCGTCACCAGAGGAGCAAAACGCAGAAGTGACACCGGCTATGTTCTCTGCTTGTGAGGAGTTCTATCTTCAGTACGATGAGGAAGAATTCAATTTGGAATCAACACGGCGTTTACCTACCCGTTTAACTGAAATCGATGAGGACAAGGCGTCCAAAACGCTTTGTCCATTATCACCTGAAATCTCTGAGGCCGTGGCATCCAAAATGCTGTGTCCATCACCTGAAGCCTATAAGAACATGGTTTCTAAACAGTGGTGTCCACCATCACCTGAAATACATGAGGACAGGGCATCCAAACCCTGTTCTCCATCATCACCTGAAATCAGAGCGGACGGGGCAGCCAAACTCCGGTCTCAATCACCACCTGAAATCCAAGACAAGACATCCAAACCTCGGTCTCCATCACCACCTGAAATCCAAGAGGGCAAAGCATCTAAACCACGGTCTCCATCACCACCTGAAATCCACGAGGACAAAGCATCCAAAACCTGGTGTCCATCGCCACCAGAAATCTGTGAGGACAAGACATCAGAAACCTGGTGTCCATCAACACCTGAAATCCATGAGGTCAAGACATCCGAAACCTGGTCTCCATCACCGCCTGAAATCCATGAGGACAAGACATCAGAAACCCGGTGTCCATCAACACCTGAAATCCATGAGGACAAGGCATCCACAACCTGGTGTCCATCACCACCTGAAATACATGAGGACAAGGCATTAAAATCCTCGTGTTCATCCCCATCTGAAATCCAAGAGCACAAGGCACCAAAACCCTTGTGCCCATCACCGCCTGATACCTATGACGACAAGGCATCTACATCTTGGTGTCCATCACCACCTGAAAACTATGAGGACAACGCATCTAGAGCGTTGTGTCCATCCCCACCTGAGGAGCAAGATGCCAATGTGACAAAGGACCACATATCAATATCTGGAGAGTTCAATACTGCAATAGATGATCATGAAGAAAAAGCTGGAAATGATCAAGCTAAGAATCAAGACGTGGCAGTTAAGTCTTATCGTCCGTCATCGACACCCGGGGAACAGGCTACAGATGAAGCAGAAGCCTCGATCTACACTTATCAAGAGTTGGACCAAGACAAAGAAAACAATGTGGTGTCAAAATCTTTAAGCCCGTCGCCAAGAGAGGAGCTGTGTGCAAATGAAGCCTTAGTCCTTAATGCCACTGATCAGGAGTTAGAGCGAGACAATGATGTTGAACTGGAGGACTTGTCAGCAAAATCTTTAAGCCCTTCAACAAAAAAGCAAATCGAAAAGGGTGAGACACCTGCCTTAATGATGGCTTGTGAGGTGTTGGACATTGTGGAAGACAGAGGTGATGTTGAACAAGAAGAAGATATGGCTTCAAAGTATTTTAGCCCATCACCACTACTGGAGCAGGAGACAGATGTGAAGCCCGCCTCCATCTCCCCGTATGTGAACGTCGTGGAACACAGCAATGATTATGAACAAGTGGCATCAAAACCCTCATCGCCACAAGAGCTGAGTGAAACTACTCTAGAAGCACCCGCAGGAATTCTTGAAATCTCTGCAGATAATGACCAGGCTCTGATAACACCAGACAGGATCTCTCCCAGTCCGAAGTCAGACCATGTGGAGGATGGTCATGGAAAAGAGGAAAACATGCCATCATTGAGTCCACCACAAGACGAACACAGCGGAGACACCCCTTTGGTCACAGACATAATTTTGCACAAGGATTCAGGGGATGAAACGCAGCATCAGAAGTCGGCCCCACTAATTCTTGAGGAGTACTTCAACGCTGCAATGAAGAAATTCTCCAACACGTTGTTGGAGGCATTAATCAGTCATCTGGAGACCTACAAAGACCCCGAAATAGACATGCCAAGCCCAGTTAGTCCACACGAGAAAGCCCAGTTAGCCTGGGGTCGTGAGTTGAACGACACCGAGCCCATGAAGCAAGAAGGGGAAAAGGCACCGCAGTCTTCAACACCAGGATTCTCAGGACAACTGTAAGACATGCAAATTAAAGTATTTTAACAACAAATCCAAGCAGCTCTGATTGAAGTAGGGAAAAGCCTGGTTTTGGTGTTTCTCAACAGGGAAAGGAGGAAACTGTTCAAGACTGAAAGAACTTGAGAGCCTTATAACTTTCTTTTTGAATTTCCCGACAACAAAAAGCAAAGACCAGTGGGGGGACAGGGAAAGACCAGATGGATCTACCACCCGTTCACTCCAATTTGGAAAATCCTGACCAGTTTTAGAAGTTTAAGCAAATACTCGCCTTAAATACTCTTAATCCTCATCCCCCAAAAATTGTTTGAAATTGTCAGTTACACAAAAGCATTGTTTCATGTGCTTTTTTCATGCCTCTGACAATTTGCAGCTGTCTCAATCAATTATTGATCAATGTAGTTATTTCTATTGCATGGAATTTTTGGTTGATCGTGACCAAAAGAAACTGGGGAAACACTGAGTGCACTACTCGGCTGTAACCAGCGGGGGCACTATTTCAACTATTGAACGTTTCATCCATGAAACATTTGTTCACTGGCATAGAAACATCCATCCATTTTCTACCACTTGTCCCTCTCGGGTGTTTAAAACCATCCAATCCCAAGACATTTTTTCCCCATATTGATAAAATATTCATATGTGCATTCATCAGTGTCTTCAGTTCAGAGCTTTGCGTGTTATTCAGCACAATGTTTAGTGTGTTACTAAAAAGACAGTATTGCGACGATTTGCCATGTACTTGTTGATGTCAAAAATGTATATTTGAATAAAGACATTCTTTCGCATTGACCAGGAAAGTTGGATTGTTAGTAACTGCAAAGAAACAACATTTTAGTTCTCAGCCAGAAGACCATTGACCAGAGGGCCTGTGTACTACAAAGCAGAATTTCTGCTCATCCGGGATCATTTTGAGGATTATGCAGTACCACAAAGCAGGTTAGCTTTTTAGAAGGCTACCTCGGCAAGGTAACTTCGAAGCTGGAGCTAATCTTCTGGCTATGTTGGAGGTTAAAAGATTAGAGCCAATAACGGCACCTCCCACTGACCAATACATCAGAGGCTACAAAAGCCCCGCCCACTGACCGATCAGTTTCTGAAAATGATGTCACCTTGCCTTGACAATGCTTTACATGTAGTAAGGAATACTGTGTTCCTTTCGGCAAGTATACTTAATTCAATACATTTTAAAGACAGCTGAGGCGTTTTCAGTACATTCTTCATGTCTGATCAGTTGTCTGCTTCGTAATACCAATCATCCCGCATCAGCAATATTTGGCTCGGTTAAGAGATCCTGTATACCTTCAAGTTGAGTCGTCGTACAAGCCACAGGACTTTCTAACAATATTAGTTCCACCATATAATTGGTTGTGCTATGGCGCCATCTTATGGCCGAGTTTGCTCACTGCAGGTGCTGCTTCTATTTATGGGTAGTGCATGTTTCTCTCTCCCCAATTCAGAGTGCCGTTCATCTTTCAGCCGTCCATAGCGTTTCTACTCCTATGGATTCTTCATTCATCACTCCAAGCAACGTTTGTAAGTTTTACAATATAACCAAAACAATTCTTACTTCCTAAACCGTCCCATGTGTGATGTCTGTAGGAGTGTGTTCATGCATATTTGTACGTGCTATCGTAAAGTAATGACGCTGGTGTTAGCAAGAGCTGATATGCGAGCACGTTTACGAGTGTCTGTGTTAGTATTATTAACTTACAGTGGCATTCTTTTTGTATTGTTTGAGTTTCACAAATTCCTCAGTAAATTCAGCAAAATGTCACCGTGGAGTTATTGAGTCTGCTTAGCTGATTGGCTTCCGCATGACGATGACTTCTGTTTTGTTTGATCAGCCGTTTTACCGCCGTGTTACCGTTTGGAAACAATTAAAAAGGTATGTAAATACACGTTCACAAAATCATTCTATGTATATAACTCATTACACAACATATACACCTGTAGCTAATAGTCCGTTGCGGAAAATATGGATTTTTTTGTTTGTTTAAAAACTTAGCGGGTGCGGCCTATATCCCAGTCCGCTCTATAGTCCAGGAAAATACGGTATTTTAAAAATTGCACTTAAATTTTATTGTCAGTCTCGTAAAAAAACATTTCTTGTATGTGAATGT